>NW_006239161.1:149351-198968 GCF_000226075.1 Solanum tuberosum
CATCTCATGGACATGAGTAAGAGACAATGATTGTCGCTGTAAATATAGCAAGTTAGATTAAATAGCTTAGAACAAAGCATATGTGGTACACTGTTTGTGCTGAAAATGTATGGTATTATGACAATAAGTGTGTTCAAGTAGTCAGTGGGAATGAGAGATAACCTTAGTGCAAGTTATGTCAAATATGTCTTGTGCTGTCATGGACAGTATTTTTTCTCCTAATTCAGCAGAGATAGATGCTGTGGTTGTAGCAGTATTGTCAATAAGATCAAGTTGGAAGCTACAACTGAAATGAAGTGAAGTTTCAAATATGTGTATAGTATATGCTATATTTTGTAGAAAGTGTAATTTAGACTTCAAAAGTATAGTACCGAGGCACTAAGGTTGTTTTCCGATTGCATTTTGGACAGTCAAAATCCTTTCTATCCTTTGTGCGCTTCTTCTGTTTGCAGCCTGAGCATTCAAGCACACAGAATTCTTGGAATTCATCTAATATGGCCATCTCTGCTTCAACACAGAACACTCCCATCTGTGCGCAGTTTTGATTATTTAGGCAAAGCTACAGAATGAGAAACTGAATGAGGAAACTCTCAAATGAGCAACGTGAAGTATTACTTACAGAAGGCGCTGATGAGATTTATGCAATAGAGAGAAGTTGTTGGCCAGCAGTAGTGACTATCATGGGAGCGGTAGATGAGCTTGTGGAGGTTTTATCTGATGGACAACTTAACAACATTGTTTTGTTCTCTTTTGCCCTATTGTTACAACAGATAATATGTTTAGTAGCTTGGTTAGATGTAATTTAAAGCTGTACAATAAATATGAGATGTCAGTACCAGTTGATGAGTGCCACTGCCTGTGGGTAATTAGGATTTACACGTACTATCGAATTGTACCTAGTCTGCAGTGACAACCCTGTATAACACATAGGTTGTATATTGTTTTGTTATTATATAAAATTATGTTGGTAAGAAGTTGAGCACATACGTACCTTGATAAGTAGAGATTCTTATACTCCTTCCGAGGATTACAAGCAGATCTGCCTATGTTGCCATTTTTGAGGAAATTTCATGTCCTTCTATTTCTCCAAAATCCTCCCATAGAGTGAAGAGAAACTGATTTTTCCTAAGAGTGTCAGAACAGAAGGACAGAAGAGTAAGTACTATGATAATGCTTAGACGATAATTGATGATGTGAGTAGAGAAATGCAGAAAGTGGGTACTCATTAAAAATATTTGCAGAAAATGGGAAACTACAATGTCAAATGTGATACTTACTGATTGTCACAAAGGGTAATTTCTCGACACCTATGATGACTGCGACCGGCGTTTTTTTGAGGACCACAGCGAAGAACGATTGCTAATATATCTGTGTATATAGTACATAATGAAATGTTGCAAGTCTTCTGCAGCAGTAAAGATGTATATTTCAGTCTGGTAACAACTAGTACGATGGATGTACCTATTTCAGCAGCAGAATCAACCATTAGATGAGGAATGTGGTCAAAGCTAGTGATATTCAGCTTGGTTGGCGGTGGAAGTGGTTTTTCAACTTCATGAGATGCTTTGATTTGTTCAATTACTGTTTCTTTGTCAAGAATCCAGTAAAATTTATGTATTGGCTTGCCGTATGAAGTTGGTGAGACTTTTCACTTTTGCAGTAGAGATGAGGTAGGTATTGAGGAGTTTAAGCGTAGCTGCATACTGCGCGATTTCGTCAGTGTACATAACTGCCTTAATTTGGCATTCCTGAAAGTAAGAGTTGTAGAAAGTTGAGATTAACTAAGTTGAGAGGAAAAGAGCAATAGTCATAACGTAAAATATAATAATGAGCTGACCTCTTCATCTTCCAAAATTAAATTTTGGAATGTACATTTCTTGTCAAGGCTTTCTCGTGGGCGGCCTATTTCGACAATTTGAATTTTGGAAATCCAATCTCGTGTTGCTGGTTCTATTTGATCGATGTTCACTCTAAGTACCATGTTTGTAGGAAAGATAGTTAACCAAATAGTAGTATCTGCAGGATAACATGAATATTAAGTCAAACTACTTGCTTTGTTGTGTTTTTATGAACAGGGCTGATTAAATTAGGGATATGCAACATTCTTTCATTTGTTTAGACAAGAGGAAAGAAGGAATCAAATACAAGGAGCACTGTGGAGTAAAATGCACCTTGTAGCTGCATAAATGAGCTTTTGATGTAGTAACAAAGCACTAACAAACTCTTGTAAAAGCAAGTTAGGACATAATAAACTTTGTATGTTCCCAAAAAAAACAAATAGAAGAACAAATGAAAAGGAAAAGAACAGTGTTGTCATAGTACAAGTAGAGTCATGTGTAAATCTGTTAGGGCCCTTTAGTGGAGCTCACTGAAGACATAAAATCAGTTTGCAGGCATTATTAATGTGGAAAGTACAGTTGGACAATTCTTTTTTTACACAAGATCTGTTACAGGGACAGAAAAAGTTGCAGAATATTAAAACAGCAGCAATTATCTGTGAAACTTGAGTCAAACCACTATGCATTTGGGAAAAACAATATGAAAAACTTTACTGAAGCTAGTATATGATGGCTTATGTATGACCTAGTATCATGGAAGATATAGTTTGTACAAGAGACCTAATCTGTCACATTTATATCCAAAGGCACCATTTAGTCTTACTAAAAATGTTTCCTATTTTTCATAGAAAAACTCAATTTTCATGTTACTATTTAAAATGTCAATAAAAAGAAACCAAAAAAAAAGACAAAAGAAAACAGCTATGCTGCAGATATTTTGATCATGTTGGGTATGAAGCTAATAGCATACTGCTGGATCCATGGTATATCTATGAAAGATCGAATAGTATTGAAAGCATTAAATATGAGGCATCAAATAGGAAGCTCATAAGGGAGGCTATTACTTTGGGTTTTACATTTGCAATATCAGTACAAATGTAAGACCATAGTAATTGACGTCCAGCTAATAACTGTAATTTTGATGTATTTTGATTTTCTGTTTTGGTGACAAGCAGAATCTGGAAGAAAATTTGAAAATGGGAAGAGGGAAAAGATGAAAAGGGAAGAAATAATACCTGAGAAAGGGAGCAAAATATTTTTTCTTGAATGAAAGGCTATTAAATTTGTGTTGTATGAGTATAATATATATATATAAGGATAATATTATATATATAACAATATGTATTACCTTACTCTTATCTAATGTGTTAATATTTATTTTTTTGGAAATATAGAAATTATAAAGGACAAAAAAACTACATGTGTCTTCCTAGAAATTCATGGGGTTTTGGTTGCCAATGAAATTGTGCCAAAAAAGACAGAAAATCAGTACATTTGGCAGTCCAAAAAGAGACAAAATCATTACCTTTGACTACCTAATGTAATGAGTTTGTCTGTTTTTTGGCATTATTTCATTGGCAACCAAAACTGCATGAATTTTGAAGAAGACAGTTGTAGTTTAATTGTTCTTTCTAAATAAGAAATTTTTGTTTTATCTATCTATCTATATATGTATCTATCTATGTGTATATATATATTCTCTCTCTCTGTCTCTGTCTCTCTCTCTTTATTATTATATATATATATATGTATGTATGTATATATATATGTATCTATATATATATATACGCACACACAGACATGAAATCATATGTCATCTGGTTAGTATGGTAGCAAAAATAGTATAGGATTAGCATTTTGTTTCTATTGTAAAATTGAATGTAGGAACTGTTAGCGTAAAGCTAGATAATGCATTTCGCTAAAAGTAAAATACATTTGAATGCCTAATAAGTTCAGAAGCACACAGAGATCACTACTGCCTTTGGCTTTTCGTTTACTACATGCGAAACTTCAATCATACTCCTTGTAGGTTTCTCCTATAGCAAGGCAAATTCATTACTGTGTATTTGACATTATTAGGGACTCTAAATGTGAATGATTCGAGCCTATATGATTACGGGCAGAATTAAGTATACTAAGTGGAACAAGCTCTGCCATTGAGATGTTGACGTAACAGGTGATGGTTTATTGTGAAGGAACACAGTAGATTGTGGTGGAGTTATACTTTGACGGCCAGAGTCAGTGTTTGTAAAATGGAGAGCAGCAAGATTTTGGGGAAGAGCATGTGTTTGAGAAGAGTATTCTGGCTAGCGTAGTGGCAGAAGAGCTACCCTTTTTTCATTTGGTATTTTATGGTAAGAAATTGGGTTTCTCAGTTTTTTGGAATCCTTTTTGGTAGTAGCTGTTTCTTCAGGCAGGATTGTATTTATTTTCTGTTTAGTGGTACACAGCTGAGGGCAAGTATTTAGCGAAGTTCTTTTATTGAAGGTAATATCTTGTTGTTCAATTAGGGTCAGTCAACACAGAATAACAGAGTACAATGTAGATTGAAGAATACAACAGAACAGTAACAGAGGTAAAAAAACTATAGAGCAGGAAAATGTAGAAACTTACGTTTGTCAGTCAGAAGTTTGTTCTTTATTTCACCAGCTGAAGAAGTCTGAGTTAGAAAATCCTACATAAGGTCTAGCAAGTATGCAGTGTATTAGTTAAAACTATGCAAAAGCGAAGATTGAAAGGAAGATTGCATTCTTGAGACCACTCTAATTAACTAAAAGGTGAAATGACAGCTTACCAAGAGTAGAGCATATATTAAAAGGCACATATGTGGTAAAGGCGTAAATAGTAACCGTGTGTGAGGGTCAAGCATATATGTGGTTAATACATTGGGTAAAATTGTTGGATCTTCGGATTTCCCAAAGTTAACTGTATCTTTAGTGCAGAGGACCTGGACAAAGAAGATTGTCTCGTTGTTTCAGCTAAACTACTGTAGTTTATTCTGCAAATTAAGAAGTTGTTCTTTCCCGTTGAATTATCTTTCATTCACCTATTCACTACATATTTGTTATGGACATCGGCAATACAGAAATCTCAGAAGCAGTAAGACATAGACTGGAGTTTTCCTCTAGTTTGACATGACATATATACTGCAAATCAATACTAAGTAAGGCAACTAACAAAAAAATTGACTGACATTTGCGCATTAGTACAGGGAACAGGTACAGTATATTACATTGATTTGCTTAGAGGGCATTACCTTTATATCATATAACCCATTTAGGTATAATGACATTTGATAAGAGCCCTTTTGTTCCCACTGAAATGAATATAGAGAGTAGAAGAGAATGACCAAATATACAGTAAGATTTGCTTTTGCAAAAGGACACGAACTTAGTAGGCAATTTACTCCTAATAAGCTAGAGGCTTTTCTCATCACAACAATTGGTTTGAGTTAATGATTTTATAATATGGGTATGTCATTGATTGCACTGTCTATAATTCAAAAGTCATTTTGATTTGATAAGAACTACAAGAGAGCAAACAGAGATCCAACTAATTGTCCAGGAAAGAGAGTAAAATGAGCAGAGCAAAGGCATGCAGCATACCTTTGTTATCTCGGAAGATGGATGAACTCCAAAGAAGCTTTGCATATTCACAGATGTAGAGGAAGAAAGAAATAACAGGTGGCAGCTGCAATGGAGGTAGCAAATAGGTGTCAACAGAAGAGAGCCTTGAGTTGTTGTAATGTTTAAATGACGTGGAAACTGAAAAGGCAAAATAGAAGTGGCCTTAATTTTTTATCTATTTACAGAAGTAGCCTTAAACGTACAGGTGTAAGGAATTTATTGATTTTGTCGGACTGAGGAAACCCTAAGTTATTAAGAATGGCAATTTACTCCTAACAAGCTAGACACTTTTCTCATGAGAGCAATTGCTTTGAGTAGATGATTTTATAATATGTCTATGTCATTGATTGCACTGTGTATAATTAAGAAGTCATTTTCATTTCATAAGAACTACAAGAGAGGGATTATGAAAACAAATAGAAAATTGTGGTACCTGCTGCAGTATTGGTACTTCAGCATCTACATTAGCGATGAGGTGCCAGTTGATTGAAGCAGTGCGTACAATGTCATTGTTGCAGCAGTTTGCAGTTTGCGTTTACTTTTCAATTAATGTTATGTGATACAATGTAAAGACCCTATGCTCTTCCATTAAGGTGAATCTGCAATGAAGTATGGTTGATAAAGTTTGTTAAATGAAGAATAATAAATTCCATAGAGAACGAAGAGCGTTGGACTCTTCTGTTGATACACTATGCAACATATAGAACCAAATACGTTGGTCAATTTACATAGAAAAAGGATTGATATTGTGAACACAGAACCAGAAGGATTGATATTCTCAGCTGTGAAAGTAAAACAAGTTCAAATATGGGTTGAATGGCAGAAATAAAAACAGAAATGTAGGAATAAGCATGAGAAATCATATGTACCTGCTTGGTGTGACTGGCGTCTTTTCTTTTGTATGTTGGAAACATTGCTATTCACGTGAGCAGAACCACCAGTAGAAGGTATGGGATGCAATGTCTAGACATCAGGAGAATTAAGCAGATTCATTTTTGTAGAAATGAAGTCCGTGTTACCACTGCCTGCAGCTACAGTCATGTGACCATGTTAATCGTACAGTTCGAAATTTAAAACAAAGGAACACAAATCACAGTCACTACATGCAATTACTATATCAGTGTCTACCACATTTCCAGTTGCACATAAATTCTTAGGAGTTAGATTTAGGTCCAAAGGCAAGCAAAAATTTCAAAATGGATGCATAGATAAGTAAAGCTTAAGCATAGCACAAAAATCATCACTCAATAACTGTAAGTCCCTAACTAAAATTGAAAAGCATAGAGAATTTGAGTACATAACTGTAAAAAAGAGGTGAACAAGAAAAATATTAGCATAATAATACCTTCATCTCTTCATTTACCGCAGGCATTTCCATTTCCATTTGCAGCTCAATTAACTAATGGAGGCGTAGGTGGTGACAATTGTTTTTCCTGAAGATCTCCATCAGCACCAGAAGCTTTACTATTCACTTGTACAATGTCATCATCCTCAGCTTCCAAATCTTCTAGCATTTTTTGGATCAGTGAGACATTCACAGCATGATTTTTAGCAGCTCCTTCCTCCTGAAGTGATACTGTATTTTCCAAGTGTGTGAACTTTTGCGAATACATCTTCAGTTTTGCCTCAACTTTAGCTTCTTCATTTTTTAGCTCCTCATTTTTCTCCTGCATATCCTTCAATCGATGGAGAATTGATTGAACAATATGCAGAGGAAAAATGAAGAGCTAAAAAATGAAAAAGCTAAAGTTGAGGCAAAACTGAAGTTGTATTTGGAAAAGTTGAAAGAGTTAGAAAGTAGAGTATCACTTCAGGAGGAAGGAACTGCTAGAAATGGTGTTGTGGATGTTTGAGTGATCTAAAAAATCGTAGAAGATTTGGAAGCGAATGATGATGATGTTGTAGAAGTGAATAGTAAAGCTTCTGGTGCTGATGGAGATCTTCATGAAAAGCATCTCTGCTAAACCTGACTGACTCTTTACCGAATCAAAATCTCTGTTAAGATTTTGAATATTTGTCGACAAGTGCTTTTGATGGTCCATTAGAATTCCTTCAACCAGAGAGAACTCTTTATGACGAAAAGCTGATTTTAGATATGAGATCAGTTGCGGTATAGAGGAAGCTTGCGAGATAGAGGACGAAACCATTGGTTTCAAATGGTACGCCTTTCCTGAATTGCATATGGTTGTAGTAAGCGAGTTAATCACTGCTTTTGTCTCAACAATCATGGCAAAACCTATTGAAAGTAAAAAACCTAAAATTTGCTGAAGAGAGAAGAGAGTTGTTACCAGTTCGTCAGATGAACTGTGAGAGTGAAGCTCTGGTGCCGCTGAAGAAGATGGCCGGCGAGTGGTTAATCAGATAGTGATGAATTGAATGTAGTATTTCTCCAATAGCAAAAATATTCTTCAATTCAACAGTCACTTCTTTGCCCACGAGATCGTTGGAGTATGAAAAAAAAACTACAAGGAAACACAATCGAGCAAGGGCAAAACGAAGTTAGAACATAGACGAAATAAAATGATGAGAAAAATACAAAAAAAGCAGACAAATGTATAGTTGTGAAACTAGTGGGACCCCGAAATCGTCAGATGTAAATGGATGTGAAATTGAGACCAAAGTAATATCAACTATTAACTGTTACTAATCTTTAAAAAAAACAGGTGAAGTAAAATAATTTGAAATTGAAGAATGTGTAGCATGAGGGTGGTTAGTTGTTACATTTGTTGCTTTTAAAAGTATCATGAAAATGCTTTTCGAATAATTTCGTCATAAACTACATTATATGTAGAATGATCATTTGTGTCCTCTGCTGTAGGCGGGCGTATTAATATTTTAACGTTGTCTGAACATTTTGCTCTAGATAAAGCAACATAAAGTTGTCCATGTGAAAAAACTGGCTCACGCAAATATATTCCAACAAAATCTAATGTTTGACCTTGAGCTTTGTTTATAGTCATAGCAAAACATAATCTAATTGGAAATTGTGTTCTCTTGAAGGGAACTGGTAGCTTCTCATCTTGTGATGCCAGTAATGGTATCTTTGGAATAAAAACATGTTTATTTTTAAAATCACCACTGGAAATAGTAGCACTGATAACATGTGACTTAAAATCATGACATATCAATCGTGTACCATTGCATAAACCTTCAGTAGGATTTAAGTTTCTTAATAATATAACAGGACAATTTTTTTTCAAAGTTAATTTATAAGGTGGTAAGTTAGCAGGATGTAAGGTGTGCAAGAAATCTTCAAATTGGCACTGATCATTTGGTTCTATTGTTTCATCAATAGCTGTATAAACTGTAGCATCATCGGGAAATTAATGTATAATCATGTCATTTATTTCATGAACAAAATCATTTTTTGTTGTCAAAATAATACGGGAAGTTATAAAAGATGGATTAGAATAGAATGTACGGAAATCAGGATAAGTTACATTAAACAAAAGATTCAAAGATTCTATTTCATGTGTAAAGGGAATGACAAAATTATTGGGAATTTCAATTTTGTTGCAGTTGTTAGTTTTTTCTTGTCCAGTTCCAATTCTCATTAAATATGCAGAAAATGCTGGATCTTTTTTTGCACGCATGTTTTCAGATAAGCATAATTTTTCGAAATGATTTCAAATATGGGAGTATAATAAACTTTGACCAATAAAGTCTTCTTTTTTCCCATTACGAACAACAGGAAGTGTTTGTCTAAAGTCTCTCCCAAAAACTACAACTTTTCCACCAAAAAGTGTTTTTATATTCATAAGATCTTTTAAAAGTGTATCAAGAGCTTCAATGGTGTTTTTTTTGCCATTGAGACTTCATCCCAAACAATTAACTTTGAATCTTGAATTAGAGTTGCTAATGAACTTTGTTTACTAATATTTGCAACTGAAATTTTCATCGATGTCAATAGGAATTTTGAAACGTGAATGAGCTGTTCGTCCTCCTGGAAGTATTGAAGCTGCGACACCAGAACTTGCAGTTGCTAAAGCTCTGCATCCTTTTGTTCTTATAGCAGCCAACAAAGCTCGGTAAAGAAAAAAATTTCCTGTTCCAGCAGGACCATCAATGAAAAAAGCTCATGATTTATTGGAATACACTCTTTCAAGAATTATGTCATATGCCCTTTTCTGTTGAATATTCAATTTGCTTTGTAGATGTATATCTGTTTCAGAGACTATTATATTTCTTTCGAAATATATTTCTTTTGCCTCATTAGTTGTTTTCGAAAAGCTAACATTTCCAAATATATCTTTGAATTCATTTATGTTATGTCCCATTGAAAGTAGAACCTCATTAATATGATTTAAAACTAATTGGTGGATATCTTTTTTTGTAACAGTTGAAATTATTTTAAAAATCTTCTGACATAGAGTCTTCATATTTTTTCCAAAGATCTTTTGGGTTACCAGGATTACAGTAAACTAATAATGTTGCAAATAATCTTCTTAAACTATAAGGCATTTGATAGCTTACAGCTTCAGACATACACTCAATTAAGTTGTTATCAGAATGTAATAAGCCATTTTTTTCTACAGCTTCTCTAAATGAACTGTAGCATTTTCCATCTATTGTACGTAGATCTTCGTATGATTTTGGTCCTCTCATGTTCATTAGAAGCAACCTAAGATAATATCTTTCTCCTTCAGTTGGATGACATGTGACAATACGTCCAATAGTAAGGCCTTGTTTTCGACGTGACCACATTTTGTATGATGATGACCATACAAAGTGTTGAGGAAACTCTTTATATAGTAAATTCAGATTTATAGCATCGTTATTCATTTTGTTCATAAGGAAAAATTCTGTTAACATGGTTTTCTTTATCATTGGATTGTTTATTATTTGATCGATAGTTTGGTTATTTTTGAAAGAAACAAATTGTTGTCCATCAAGATGTAATTGCAACTGGCAAACACTTGGAGTCATTTCACTTATTGAAAAAGCAAACAGACGCCACGCAGCTTCTGGAGGAGAAACCCATCTAACAGATTGGTATTATTTGATTTCATCTATTTCTACATTAGTATCATTATTATGTACAGAGAATGCAATTTTGTCATGTCCTTTGCAAATATATTTGTAAATGTATTTGACAACCTTAATGTCAGAACACATTTCAACATTAATATGACAACTGAAATTCCTAAGTAAAAATGGATTATACGGGACAATCCAAGAATTATCAATGTTGTATCCTCTAACTTTGATTGGTGTGATCATTTTTGCTCTCTTGTAAAGAGGATAATAATTCTTTCCTTTGGTTGTTTGTTCAACAAGTTGTTTTGGATATTTAAACTTACATTTTCCTTCTTTTTGCATGCAACAATTTGAAGGATTTAAATACCCACAAGGACCATGGATCATGTGCTTGGTCACAAGTTTGTATAGATGATGGTCAATATGACGATCAGGTAATTCAGCGGATACAATTTTATCATATGATTATGGCGTTAGCAATTTATATTCATCCATAAGTATAATGAGAAAATGGGCATGTGGAAGACCTCGTTTTTGAAACTCAATTGTATACATAAAAGCTGCAATCTTTCCAAATATGTTGGTTTTTTAATATCTGTTTTAAGTTCTTCTACTTTTGCTCTGAATACTCTACTGACTAAATCAGGTCTATTTTGAACTTCTTCCATTGGCTATAAACGTTGTTGTATTTCAGGCCAACAAGGATTACAAGTCATCATAAAAAATATGTCTGGTTTTCCAAAATGTTGTACCAAAGCAATGGCATCCATATATCTTCGACGCATATCTCTTGGGCCTCCTATGAAACTACCAGGAAGGAATTTTTGTCTGCCAATATTGGAAGCATCTCTTTCTCCTTGCCTTAATAAATCAATAATTCCTTGAAAGGCTTCAACTCTAAATAGATCTTGATTAAATGAAACAAAATCTAATCTTTGTGTCTCAAGTTTGATATATTGGTCAACTATGTATTGTTGAAATACTCTACCAGAATGTAAAGTTTCATTTGGTTCTTCATCTCTTATTTGAATTTTATAACAATAATATTCACGACAAGAAACAGTCTCTCTTTTTCTTAATTCTTTTGATAAAACGGTAGATTCAATGTGAAGAAGTGTATCAATAGAATTGATGTTTTTTAATACCACAATGCCAGCCATTTTGACCATAAGAAACAATAGTGGATATTGTAATGGGTCGTAACATCCATAATAGTAATTGACCAATTGGGTTTTGTTACTATGAGTGTAAATTCGAATATGTGGTGTCAGAATTTTATCATTTACTTGATCTTCAATCCAAATTGCCCGAACTTCAGATGCAGTTGGTAAGTTATATGTTCTTTGGTCTAAATTGGAACTTGAGTTTAGAGCAATGTAAAATTCAGATAAATTAGGAACAACTGTTAACGATCTGAGAAAAGTACAATAAGGATTAAGTTTGAGTATATCCATGAGTTTTGTAATAATTAGCTCATTAAGATTATCTGATAACGTAATTCGATTTGTTAGCTCATTTTCATTATCATAGAAATATAATTGTAACTTTTTGGCTTTTCCTGTTGAGGGTATCAAATCATCAATGAAGTGATACATTTGTCCTTGGACTTTAAATGTATAGATGCCACGATTTCTCTTTGCTAATTCTCTATCATAATGTACTCCAAGTGAAGTGAAGGCAAACATATTATTGTAGGCTCTACTGTAAGTGCGAAAATGTTGACTTTCTTTGGAGTCACCCAAGAACAAATTTCGCAACTCAATAGGCATCCTATGGGAACCTAATCTAATTGATCCATTATCACAACAAAAACCTGGTGATTCATATTGAAATTTTTTTGCTAGACAAAATTTGCAATTTGGAACTTTCTTTAAAACCAAGTAATCTTTTGGCAATAAATTATCATTTTGTAGATTGACTTGTAATTTATTTCTACCTGTGTAAGGTAAAAAGCAATTATTTGTTATATATAAAGTGAAAACAATACATTGTCTTTAATGATTTTCGTAGAAAGAAGCATACCTTTATTTGCAGTACGTGTTGAAGGTAATTTGGTTGCAACATGAGATGCAGCTGATGTTGATCCTAGTATAAGGAATAGAAATATTTAGAAATAGCTAGGTAATTATGAGAAATGAATAGAGTCAAAATAGCAGAAGTAATATTTCTGAACTGACCTAGTTCAAAGGTAGATAAGCAACTAACTATATGTTCTCTTCTAGTTGTAGCACCTGGTAGGCTTGTAGGTTTGGAAGCTGCAGCCAAAAAACAACAAAGTAAATGTATTAAGAGTAGGTTAGTTGAAGCGTGTAACTATAGCTATAAATATTTACAAAAGAGATTTCACAAAAGGAAGATAAGAATATGCTCAGCTAACGTTGTTGAGGAGATAACGAAGAAGTGGTAATTGTAAGAGCAGCAGTATTATTTGATTGATGAAGGGATTTTTGTCTTTTTGATTCAGCCCTTTTTTCTCTTAGCTGGGATAAAAGTAATTCTTTTCTCTGTGGTGACATTTCTGCATATCTAGTACGTCGACGCAAATTTCTATGAGAAGTTCGTTCTTGGGCAAGCACATTATCTCTATTTTCTTGTATTCCTGTTTCAAGTAATTCATGATTTCTTTAAATAATTTAGAAGCTAATTTAATGTGGGGAAAATACATAGAATTGACCAAAAAAAAGGCTTGTGCTACCATGAGGACAATATGGACTAATAAGAAACATCATATAAGTATTACAACATTTCGATGGAAATATGCATGGAAACCTTGGTCAATTGATTTAAGCAGTACCTGTTCCTACAGTCAGTACATCATATGTTGTCTTAGAAGACGTAAGATTGTACTTTAGAACAAACAGAACATAAGTTATGTAATAGAAGCTGTTTTGAGAATTTAAAGCTTATGTGGTAGTTCAGTAGCGATATAAATAACTTTATGTTGCTGGGAAGGATGAATCTACTGTCATTATTGTGTTGCAAAGTTTTGATCATTGAAAGAATGGAAAAGGAAAACATAACTTCATTAGGTTGTCTCCCACCATCACGAAAGCAACATAATTATTGCAAATATTCTCCGGAAGTAAAAATACTATATATTCTAAAAATCTCTGTACAGAAAAGAATATTGTCATGATGATTCACTATTAGCACAAAAATAGACTGAAGATACTATATGGCAAATAAATCAGACATATTATATGCATTTGGAAATGAGTTGTGACCATTTGAAAGCACCTAACTTTTATTCATATGTGTAAAGTGATTCTGAATGAAAAATAAGGATATTCTTTGGCTGTTGCTATTGTGAAAGTTCCATCTATTCGCAGGAATAGAAATATTTAGAGATAGCTAGGTAATTAGGTAAAATGAATATAGGCAAAATAGTTGAAGTAATATTTCTAAACTGACCTAGTTCAAAAGTAGATGAGCAACTAACTATATGTTCTCCTCTAGTTGAACTACATGGTACATTTGTAGGTTTAGAAACTGCAACTGCAAAAAATGAGGAAAATAAATCTATTAAGAGTAGGTCAGTTCAAGCGTGTAACTCTAGCTATAGATATTTAGAAGAGAGATTTTATAGAAGGAAGATAACAATATGCGTAGTTAACCTTGTTCAGGAGATAATGAAGAAGTGCTAATTGTAAGAGTAGCAGTACTATTTGATTGATGAAGGGTTTTTTGTCTTTTTGATTCAGCCCTTTTTTCTCTTAGCTGGGATAAAAATAAGTGTTTTCTCTCTGCTGACATTTGTGCATATCTAGTACGTCGACGCAAATTTCTGTCAGAAGTTGTTTCCTGGGTAGGCATATTATCTATATTTTCTTCCATTCCTATTTGAAGTAATTGATGATTTGTTATAATGATTTATAACCTAATGTAATGTAGGGGAAAAGCATAGAATTGACGAAAAGCAATTGGAAGGGAAAAAGCAAACTATTTCAACATAAGAATGTAATTATGTTTAAATTGAAGGACAGATAAACTGAAATATATATGGAAAGAAGAATAAGAGTAGCCACCATCATAGGCCCTTTGTGAATAGATGGACAGATTAGGAATAGAACATGTCTATGACATTTAGCTTCTATGACATTCATCCTATATAAGCCTAATTAAATTAATTTTTTTCTTCACAATGATTCTTTAGCATAGAGAATATTTGGAGTGTAATTGTTCTGTTGAAACAAATAAAAGAACTTATCATGGTTTTCACATAAGAACGTTTTACATATGAAACAGAGAAATTCTGTAACAAGTACGATTAAAGGCGGTAAAACACTTTGCCTAACAAACAGAATGGCTGTTTAAGCTTTTCAGGAAATGTAGGACAAATGACTATGTAGATTAATAAATTTTGACCTATGGACTCGAAATTTGAATTAATTGTGCAAATTTCCCTCACTTCTTTCAGCTGTTATTGTGTTGGATAGTAATGTGATATCAAAAGTTGAACGCACCATATAATTCTAAATTTTCAAATGATGGTATGCCTTTTTTCAGCATTCATGCCATAAACATTGTAAACGTAAGGTAGAGCGTAAGATGAGGTGTCAATTAGTCACGTTATAAAATGAAGTCGACATGTGTATTCATTTGTGTTTTAGTTGAACCTGTGTTGATAAGTTTACACGCTTCGGTAATATTGTCTATGTAGATAGTAATGTTTGTGGGTTTATTTTAAGTTCTTTCTAAAGAGGAATGAAAAGAGAGCAAAAGAAAAACTATAGTGAGTTTAGCTACTGCAATGTTGTAATATTGTAAGAAACTGTATAAGACACTTACACCCTGGATGGAAAATGAATGTATCTGTACAGAATGTTGGCACTATGGTATTTATCATGTATGTACTCATAATTTTGTGATTTAGTTAATGTAACTCAGCTACAGTTAAGTGGAAATAATATTGGACGAAAGTGTATCAGGAACTTTGCAGTTTGACTATTAATAATAACTAATGTCTAGGTTCAACTGTTTATAAGAGTTTTGTAGCGATATAAAGGGATTTCAGGCATATGATAGTGAAAACATTTTGCTAGGCCAATTCACCTAACTCAATAAGGCAACAGACTGATATTGACAGTAAGTTACACATAAAGATAAAGATTGTGGCAGCATAGGCAAATGTCACTTGTATGGTAGGTGTAAATCATGAAAAAGGATATACTAATAGCTATAAAGAATTCGCACGTTAATTGATAAATTTTGCTGTTCAAATGTAAGCTAAAAAACATTGTTACCTGAACTGCATTTGTTTTTTCTGTATCTTTGGGAAATTTGAACAATGAGAAAGACCAGATTTATTTATTTCTTGTAAAAAAACAAAACAGCCAATAAAGTAAGAGCTTTCATAGTAGTTTGTGTAAAATTTGAAGAGGTTTATCAGATGAAACCATAAAGAATTGCGTGGAATGAAACGGAGATATACATACACATGAGTATTGGACTACTATAACTGTCTAATGTACAAATTTGTTTGTGAAAGCTCTCAAAATGAAGCTACATCAGCAGAGCTGAAGTGATTAAGCTTTGAGTGGAAACATTTGGTCTCATACTGCTAAATCTGCGACTCTGTGGTATAGTAATTTTATCATTCTAAGGCTCCATTTTCTATTGATGTTACAATTGGGTTTTCCGTTTGTTTAACTATCTTCCATTATCGGCTAATGTTAGAGTTAGATTATCGTACCTTCTTTGAGCTTACATATTAGAATGTGGTCAACATCCACATTTGTGTGGCATTCTGCAAAATGATTCTATTGCGAAATGGAACCAAAGAAAGAGCGATGAATATAAGGCATTATATTTTGGGTTCTAGATGGAAGATTCAGCAGAATCCATAAAACCTAAAATTGAAGAGATTGGTGGTAATGTTTGGCTGTGAGCTGTTGTTCTGTCCACAACTTGTATAGAAGTTATACTGAAGATCAACACTTTGACCAAACACTTTATTTGCATGTTCAATTGTTTTCTGTACTTCATTGTTCTCAAAACAAGTCGAGGCAGTGGAACTAAAACTACTGGAGGAACGAAAGTAAGCGAAAACTATTACCACAGGAAATCTCCCTAGCTGCACTATGTGCATAAAGAATCGAAAGTGATGTATGTATTTAGTTTTATTCTGAAACATGCAAGAGCAAATTAGATGAAATTGTTCATATGTAGACGTATTAATTTGTTGTAAGAAAGGATGAAAATAGCATTCGAGATTAAATTTTTTGTAAGATTCATGTTCTTAAGAAAACAATGTAATAGAGAAATGAGGTATGGAAGTATTTGATTACCTTGTTTTGCAGTAATGCAAAGAAATAATGCTTGAAAAGTGAAAGGTGTGCTGTATATCTTTTGTGTAACTGCAAGGAACATACATTGACTATAAACAATTAGTACAATATGAGAAAACAAAACTTCATCAAGTAAGATTTAATATGTTAAAGTAATAGTTGGTTTGCAGTCATTTGATGCGGAAAATGGGGAAGTTGTGGACAGGAAAACAGAAAGGCAGGACGTAAATGTAAAAGTAGGTCACATAAGTACTTAATTACATTGGAGAATGCCTTTCCAAGTAATATAGGCATTGCACATATGCAAAACAAAAGTACAAGAATAATGACGTATAAAACTCAGCTTAGACAATGAAGTTGCAGGAAAACAGTAGATTGTTTCAGTACTTTACAGGAAAAGGGAAAAAGCATCAAAGGAAAGCAGGAACGCAGAGTAAAATTGACTTTCTACCCGCATAAGTGACCTTTTGATGTAGTACCAAAGGATTAACAGACTGTTGCGAAAGGAAGTTAGGAGAAACAATGAACATAAATTAGAGAAGCATGAAAGAGCACATAGTATGTATCCTACTATTAACTTTTGCTTCCATCTTCATCTCGTAACCATGTACGTGCAATTAGTTATTTCTCAATCATGACATACATGTGTACAATTTGAACTATTAATTTTTTGGCAACATTCATACGTGAACATTCATTTGTTGTGTTTTATTTTTTCCTACTTGAATTATGATTGTACATAAATCAGCAGATGCAGTGTTGGTCCTTTTAAATGTACAATTAGTACTGCCTTTAGTACAATGAGCAGCTGCAGTGTTGGTCCTTTTTAGTAAAAAATTCACTTGCGCAACCAAGGTTAGTAATCACTGGTTGTAAGCATTGAAGAAATTGAAGACCCATAAAAAAGATTTCTTTTTTCAAAATTTGCTTATCAAAAATTAACTTCAAGCACCACTTGTTTACTTGAAAGTGTTCATCTCAAAACGTTATCCGTTCTGCACACAAACTAAAGAGTCCACTTAAATTGGGGGCAGAAGTAAAGTTCAGTGAAAAAGAATAAATAAATTAACAGGAGACTCATGGCTCCATAAAAAGAATTTCAAGTTGAAACAAAAATTAAGTCTTAACACATGCAGCTGAAGTTGTTCTCAACATCTTCTCCAATCAAGGCAATATCAATAAATCGTTCAAGAGCAACTCAATATGATAAGAGTTCCACAATTGTACATTATAGAGTTCACTAACAGAGAGATTTTGACCTATGTTTTCAATTTAAATATAATAGAAACTATAAATGTCAACTAAAGGATCAAGATATCAATTTACTTTAAAATCAGTTCCCTATTTAATCTTTCCAACTCATTAATATCACCACATGGGTAAATCAATTACTGTAAGCTGGGTTTCCTAATCCATAGATACCTTCTATCAATCATTGTGTACACCCTTCCCGCATTGCACACAAAAAAAATTCCTAGGACACTTGTTCAAGAAAAACTCACACGGAGCCAATTCAGAAAAATCTTGTCCGAGGGAATCTAATTTTGAATACCCACATTACATGCCTTGCATTAGTCCTTCTACAGTTGGGATGTTGTGATGCTAAAATAACAAAGTATCAAATTGTTTTTCTAGATTTTCATCTCAACACTTTCAGAACTCCCTGAAGATGGGCATTCAATATTTAGCTACAAACAATGCAGTTCTCTGCAATAATATTTCAGTGGCAATTTGCTACCATGGTGTTTCTATTCAAACTTGTAATACACCAACTCAAAATTTTAAGTATCTTGTGCGACACTGAACATTATATTGAACTCAAGTCTAGCTTTCTCAGACTTCTAATATACCAACTCAAAATTTTAAATATCTAGTGCGACAATGAACATTATGTTGAACTCAAGTCTAGCTTTCTCAGACTTCTAATATACCAACTCAAAATTTTAAATATCTAGTGCGACAATGAACATTATGTTGAACTCAAGTCTAGCTTTCTCAGACTTTTTTCATAAGCCAAATAACTTTCTAATTGTACTAATAAGATGAGGATTGAAATGATGTATCATATCCATTATAGCAATCTAAATGTCATTATTAAGTCACATGTGAGTGATTGTTCTTCTTTCATGGTAAGCACTCCCTCAATTTCACTAAGTACGTTTATTTTTCTTTCCGATTAGAAAGATACAGTTACAATGGAAGACAACATGAGAGTGTTTTAGGTACTATCATCAACAGAACATCGATGGATATAACAACAAAAAGCCCTGTTTCCTATCACAACCCATAAAAAGAAAATATACCGAAAAACAATAAAGATTGCAACTTTACTGATTTTTTTCCCTTATCAATATGCAAAAACATCTTAAATAGACATATCTTTGACTTTAAAGTCCACATGCATTCAAGAATTTCAGTATATGTTGTAGAACATTCCTTGTCTGACCAAAACAGTCTATACACAATACCCAAAAAGGGAAATAAACAGAAATCTTCAGCAAAGCTTCAGAGACAGATTTAAAGGCTGTAGAGAAACAGAAAACAACAAACAACAGATGGATTCGCCATCGAAATTTCGCTTAAAGGATGAAGAATATGGATTCGCCATTGGAATTTCGCTTAAAGGATGAAGAAGTACCTGCGCAGGTCGTCGGACACAAACAGAAATCTTCAGGAAACCTTCAGAGAGAAATTTAAAGGCTGTAGATAAACCGAAAACACAAAAGAACAGATGGATTCGCCATTGAAGAGTTCACAAGTAGAAAGAAGAGTTGAGAGGGAGAGAAATTAGGGTCGGTTGAACCATGAAGAAATACCTGCGCAGGTCGTCAGAAAGAAAGAGAAATCTTCAGCCAAGCTTCAGAGAGAGATTTAAAGTGTTTAGACAAACATCAAAGAATAAAGAAGAGATGGAGTCGCCATTGAAATTTGCCTTAAACCATGAAGAAGAACCTGCGCAGGAGGTCGGAGACAAACACAAACCTTCAGGAAACCTTCAGAGAGATGTAGAGAAACAGAAAACAGTAAAGAACAGCTCGATCGGCCATTGAAGAGTTGAGAAGTCGAACGAAGAGTTGAGAGGGAGACAAATTAGGGTTAGAAATTTGAGAAACTTCTAGAGAAAGTGAAAGGAAAATGAGAGAGGGTGTTGGTCGTGTAAATGTACAATTTCTAAAGGTACAATTACTACTGCCTTTAGTACAATCAGCAGATGCAGTGTTGGTCCTTTTAAATGTACAATTAGTATTGCCTTTAGTACAATGAGCAGCTGCAGTGTTGGTCCTTTTTAAGTGGCACTTCTAAATAAGGGTAATATATATATAGGATTCATAACTCTAAGAGACCCAGCAAAAATATTGTCTCGTTCTCCCAACACTCTAGACAAGTCTATAAATTCATTGATAGTGCATACACATACTCATATGGTACACGAACATATATGAAATACAAATGACTCAACTTTAACCCAGTGACTGCAAATCTGAATATATTCATACAATCATAATTAGATTATGTGTGCTATTAAAATTGTTACAAAATGTTCGTATATAAAACCTTAACATATTTCATAAGAGAAAAAAAAAACAAATAACTTCTGAAAGCTTAGTGAATGATAAGACATGCTAAATAATATAATAATCATATCTCTGAATCGGCTACAAGTATCAAATTATGTTACAACATGTGTTAGGTAACCATCAACTCTAGATACTTTAAAATAGCTAACCTAACTCATATTTATACACTTGCATAAATCAGATGACTTCAATACATATAAATAATTCATATAACATGTTTTTAAGCAAATTCAATCATATTAAGACTTAATGACTTACTTGCACAAAAAATGACAAATTTTTACTTCACTTAAAAGGCTCAGTTTGCTCCAAACGTTCTACAATCTCTCTCTTTTTCTCTCTCTCTTTATGTATATATAAGAGGAACATAGATAAGGTGATGTGATCCCTCTCTATAGGTCTTTACATTCAATTACTCAAATTTTCACCTTCCACTATAATATATCTTATTACTAAGAGCTCTCACCTCTTCAATTTGTCCTCTTAACAATATTCATAATTTCCCTTTTTTTTTAATCTTCATAACCCACAAAATTTAAATTATAAGTTTATGACATCTTATGATATTTCCAGTTTATTTATATATGTTCATATTTTGTATCAAGGAAAATCTCATTCAAGGACCAACTATGCTCTTATTACTAATGCATATAACATGTTTTTAAGTAAATTCAATCATATTAAGACTTAATGCCTTACTTACACAAAAAATGACAAATTTTTACTTCACTTAAAATGCTCAGTTGCTCCAAACGTTCTACAATCTCTCTCCCCCTCTCCCTCTCTCCCCCCCTCTCTCTCTCTCTATATATATATATATATAGGAGGAACATAGATAAGATGATGTGACACCTCTTTATAGGTTTTTACATTAAATTACTCAAATTTTCACCTTTCACTATAATATATCTTACTACTAAGAGCTCTCACCTCTTCAATTTATACTACTAAGAGCTCTCACCTCACCTTGCTAAAGTTATTGTTCATAGTTGAGATATGTGCCTATATACTAGTTATCCTATTAACCTCTAGAATTTTTATTGCCTTTTTCATTGTACCTCTATTGAATCAACTATTCTACTCTTGAGTATTTATTGACAACCTATTGAAAAGTAGCACCAACTCATCAAATGTTTTCTCTAGTGCTTGTCCATCGGTAACTTAACCAAAAAATAACTTAGAATGAATACCTAAACTTTCAATAAATATATATGCTAGAACTTTTTGGGTTGGTGATGATGGAACAATCTCGAGCCCCTGTCGAGACATCTTGCACATTCCAAGTATGGGTTGGTGCAGTACCCTATGTTCATCACATTCGCACACCTAGCATCATATTTGCAGAGGCCAGTGATTTTGGTCTTTGCAATCGCAATCCTGGTGTTGTATTCGCAAATACACGGTCTTGGTCACTGTATTTGCAAGATGAGGTATGTGTTTGCAGAGGCTTAGGTTCCAGACCCTCCGCAATCACGAGATAAGCTCCGCAATTGTAGAAAAGGGTTTGAGTTAACCCAAGTCAGTTGACTACCACGATCGCGGGAATGGGCTTGCATTCGTGGAGGTCATTTAACTTACCTGTTATATTGTGATTAGCTCGAACTTCAACTCACAATATTATTTTTGAAAACTCGATATCTTGAGCTTGGGAGCTTTGTTTGAGGTGATTTTAGTTGTGATATAACACCTCAGAAAAAAGAAAAGATGCATTGTAGACAGCTGGTCCAAGTCTACGAGTTCTGTTTACAGATTGTAGAAGGTTCTACGGTTCGTAGAAGGGAGCCATAGAAAAGAGCATTGAGGATCTTATGGTTTGGGTTTCTAAACTTTCCCTACGGACCATCAGGACGGTCTGTAGAAAGTTCTACGGCTCGTAGGAAAGGAATTGTAGAAGGTGTTCCTGACTTAGTTAAAATTATGACTTTTAGGCCTATAGAAGGTTATACGGGTTGTGGAAATTTTCATGATTCGTAGACCTATCTCGTGGAACTTGACTTCAAACTTGGAAGGATTTTGTATCATAGGTTCTACGGTTGGGTCGACGGTCCGTGGAAATTTAGACGGACTATAGAATAGACTCATGACACCTATTCAAAATTTTAAGTCTAGCATCAAGTTTTATGGACAACCAGTACGGTTTGTAAAAAGTTATACGGACCGTAGGTAAGTCCGTAGGATTCCATCAATAGTTTTAAGTTCAAGGTATTTGTGTCTTTTTCTATGTATTTAATACCTATACTACGCCATTTTACCCCTAAACCTAAGCCCTATAACTACCCTTCACCCTTAGAAATTTCCCCTACTCCTTCATTCCCTCAAATTCCTTAATTCTCTCCAAGGTTCTCTCCAAAAATCTTCTCTGTAAATCAAGGAAGAAGAAGTTAGGTCTTCAAGATCAAGTCTCCTTTACTCACCATTGCCTAGGGCTTTAATCAAGGTATGTAGGGAGATCATCAATGGGTTCCATTCATCCATTTAGTCCCCAAAGTTTCTTCAATTCTCCAATTCAATTTCCCAAAATTGATTAGGTTTTCATTCAATTCCTTACGAGTTCTATTTGTATGGATTCAATTGATTTATTATGATCTTATTTTGATAGTTTGGACTCAATTACATGATTTTCAACTAATTCCATGTGAACCCATGCATGATCTATGATTTTGATTATGAACCCTAAATTGCATGAATTTGAAGAAAAGCTATGAATATATGAATGATGTTTTCATGAACTTATGCATGATTTATGATAAAAGATTGATTATTATCTAGGTTGCTTAAGATAAGAATTGATTAATTGTGAAAAGATTTTCTCACATACTTGAGAAATCACGAATTGTAAAAGGTTTTCTTACACCATTGTTTAAGGAGCTACTCTATGATGTTTCTAGCTTTGCTTAGTAACTTGATTGTAATTTTCCATGGATGATGACGATTTTATGTTTATGACTATTCCGTTGGGATTTCTACTTAGCACCTAGAGGACATTGAGAGTGAAGCTCTCCCATTAATAGAGATCGAGTCTCTAGTAGCAATCTCTTTGTCCCTAACTACGTGCCCCTAAGGATGTATTATCTAGTAGATCCACGTAAGCTAGAAGTTCATGGTCCTTACGCTGACAAGTTGGACATCTCTTTTCGGTGTGGGATCAAGACACCGTATTCCATGTTATAGCTCACATGGTCTATGTCGGTTAAGAGTAGATATTCCACAAAATGAACTAAGTAATGAACTAAGTAACATTTAAAATGTTTTATAAAGCTTTCTTTATGATTTCAAGATGCATTGACCATGTTTATAATTATGATTCTATTTAAAGGTTTTTACTATGCTAGCTTGGTCATGAATATCATGTTTTCGATTATGTCCTCTAGTGATCATGTCTCATGTTTTATTGCATTTCTCTCATAATTAGTACATTCCATGTACTAATGCATACTTGTGCCTACATTATTTCACTAATTTAGGGTGTGACGATTCCTCTCCTACCGTTCGTGGCAAGTTGATCATCATAAAGATGGAAGACTTGGTGAGTCCTCATAATTTGAGGACAATGTTACTTTTATTGCTTTCCATATGTGTTAGTTTTAGACTTTGTATGTGGTATAAAGGTTACATCCCGACCACTCCTTTTGATGTAATAGATGACTTGTCAAGACTTTGATGTACTTTCGCTTATATGTCAAGTTTTTTACTTCTTATGAGATTTTTTGCTTTTCTCAATTATGTTGTGTATATGTATGTCAAGTGACTTTTCTCAATTATTGTATCATTGACTAATGAGTAATTTCCAAACAAGAAACCTTAATGATACCAATACAGTAGATATATATAATGATTTAATATCAATTAAGAGAAATTATGAGCCTTAATGATACAAATACAATATATGATTCTTATTTAGTATAAGTTAGGCGAAATTAATTGGGGGTATATAGTGTAATTATTTAGTGGAGTATAAATGTAAAAGGGTATATGTTTGTAATTATTTTGCTTTTATGGGGTATTTGCTTAGTTTTCCCTAAATTTCTTTTGCAAACTTTCACATATATCCACTAAAAAATAGCTTAATTATGCTCCATAGCTATAGTTTGCTAATTACGATTCATAGCTACATGTTATAGGGAGGAGAGTGGCGAGCGAGATTGGGAGAGGGAGGAGAGAGGCGAGCGAGAGAGGGCAGAGAGTGGGAGAGATGCATTGTATATGTATATCAGTTATATAATTGTATATTATACATACATATTTTTATATCAGGCGAGCAAGATTGGGAGAGGGAGGAGAGAGGCGAGCGAGAGAGGGCAATAATTTGTATAATTCGCATCTTGTTGTTTTTGTATAATTGAGTAATATAAAATCTGGAACTATACAAAATGATAAAACTCGAAATGTCGAATTGATACAAACTTAAACATATGAACTTTAAACAATTATACAAATTATATTATACTAATTACATTATATTAATTATATTATACAAAATCGGAAAACTACACGTATTTTACAAACTTTAAAAAGTTATACACAAAAAGATTGAATGCATATGGTGACAAAACTGAAAAATCAAAGGAAATCATTGTCATATACAAATACAAAATCATCGTATACAAATACAAATACAAATCAAATGGAGAATTGTTAGTTGCGAATTATACAAATGTGACAAATTATACAAACGTGACTAATTATACAAACTCAAAATCAGCCCATGTAATTAATGATTAATGTTAATCGAGAGTGGTAATTATAGCAAACTATAACTATGATGACTAATTAAATAGTATAAATTTGCTTAACCGTGTAATTTCCCCAAATTTTTACATGTTATATGCCTGGGTGATTTCCCTACTTACAAACTTGGGCCAATCTGAGGGAAGTGTTGTTGGGCTGTAGGGAGTTCCAATTCTAAGGCCCAAAATCCTTGTAGCCAGTGTCTTTGGCATTCGAACGCCATCTCTTCTTTCTCCGGCGAAAATTTCTTTGTTCCGTTCTCCGTCTACTTCTCAAAATTAACGTCTTTTTTTCTTTTCTCATTTCATAGAAACCCTAATCAGTCAGTGGATTGGTATGCAGTGCGTGGGGAACTCACAATCATTCGTTTTGCTCTATGATGTTTGAAGGCCTCGTTAGACAACTGATATTGGGTTATCTAGGCCAATATATTAAGGATATTCAAAAGGAGAAGCTGAAGATCACCTTATGGAATGGTAACTCAACTGAACCCCAATCTATTATCTTGTTTTATGCTAATATGAACTGTCTGTAATGGAGAAAGAAAATTCAAGAGATTATACAGGTGATCATGGAATTCAGTGTACATACCAAATATAGCTGTAGTGCTAGTCAGGTGGTAATAGGATTGTCGACACAATTCTGGGTTTACTCTGAGGTTATTTAATGGGTTTAACACTGTGTCTATAGTATAGATGTTTGTATAAAAACTCTAACAACTTAAAGTTGTATCCGGAAGAGTTTGACAAAAACCAAAACATTATAGCAGTAGGTGAATCACTTACAGGGTGGAAATTGAGTGATTGATAGTCCTATCTTGCGATTAATGTCCTGGGTATATTAAGAGATACTCATAACTTTGATACAGTTTTGGTAAATTAAATGGCCCTTTGAGGGTTAAAATGGAAAAATATGAAAACAGAAAGGAGGGTAATGACTTTGGTCAGAGTAAAGAGCGTGACAGATGAAATGAAGTGGTAGAATAGGACTGCCTTTTTGTTCCGACGCCGAGCAGTCATTGAAATTTAAGAGAGAAAGGATGTGCCACTGTTGGCCAAAAAGGGAGAGAAAAGGCTCTTTAACCAATGTCTTATTCAGCCAATTAGAGACAAATATTATAATCCCTTTGGAAGTATATACGCTACAGCATTTGGTTTTTGGAATAGATGAAAATGCTGTTTGTAGGCCTTTTCTTTTCATCTTTGTATCTTGTATAGAAGAAGATGAATTTGTATGTTTTACACGTCTTCATAGTCAAAGGATGACCATTCGTCCAGTATATGCGTCTTATACCAATTTCTTTTTTCGCCTCGTTTATTCTTCAATTCTCATGTCTGTAGTAGATTTGAATAAGTATCAAAAAGTGAATTCTGGTCTCTGTAATGCAGAAGAAGTATTATTAGAAGATGTGGAGCTTATACTCGAGGCTTTTGATTATCTCCAATTGCCATTTGCTTTGAAGCAAGGTAAAAGTTTTGAACCTAGTAATCCTGCTACTGCAAAGGTCCAAGATGTTTTTCGTCTATCGGGGTTATGGAAATCATTGATAAAGAAACGGTTTAATTCATTTATTTGTTGTTTTTTGTCCATGTTGTACACACATTCACTCAAGTATCATTTCCAATATAATCCCCCTGCATTTGCAAAAGTTGTGTCTGGCTGGAATGAATGGATATATTTAATTTCTCTCCTGGGGTCTTTGACATCGCTGTCCTTTGTCTATGCACAAAATTTTCTAATATTGTGATTCATGAGAGATTGTTCACTGCACTTGCATTATCAAATATGTGCCAGAATTTCCGGTTCATCTTTTGCTCTTTTGAATTTGAGTAATGATTCTGATTCACAGATGCTCATCTTCTCAGATAAGTAAATTTGTATTTACAAATAAAATGAAGATTCCTTGTGAAACCCTGAAAGAAAAAAATCCAATAGAGGAACTACAACTAAGAAAGAATAAAAATAAGAAGAATTGCTTAAGTAAGGTAGTCACCATATATTTTTTTAAAAAAAAGGTAGTCGCCATAGGGGCTTTTCTTTTTTTGGGTATGCCGCTTGAAGAGCTGTACGTCAAAGGCCCTGGTTAATCTGAAAATAGAAACTGATGTCAAAGGCCAGTGCAAAACTTAGAAATCCTTTACCGTACTAATCTTTCTCAACTGTTGGGATGTATTTTGTACTAAAAGTTTTATGAAAATAACAAAGTTAACTGAAGTAGGAGATGGAATATCTTGCATTCAGAAATCCTACAATTTCTCTCCATCCAGATCTCAATCTATGTGTTGGTTTGTCACTTCCCCTTAACATTCAGCTGTACGGAATTGTTGGACATTGTTAGGCATTATATGATCCCCACCATTCAAAATGAGTTTTGTATGTTTTGTGAACACTTTGCATTGAGTAAGTGACTGTCAACCTCTTGTCTCGTTACACTAAAGCACCAGCTCTCTGAATCTTACATTCAACATGAGATTGCTAACCCTTTTAACCCACTTTGCATTGAAAAATGTGGGTACATCCTTCCATCTCTTTACACAAATACAGCAAATTAATGTTACTTTTGCTTTCACTTGTACACCTTATCCTGTCTTCATCCTATCACCTTTATTCTTTCGACTTTTTATCCATGCCAAGTGCTTAGACTTCACTATTGTAGCCTACTCATTTACTATAATTGTCCATACTTAATGTAGCTCTCATTAAGGTTCTCAGTTGCCTGCCTCACCAATTTTTGGACGTTGGTTGGTATTACTTGGTTATATTTTAGTCTTGAGAAGTAATGTAGAAAACATTAGGAAATACTTAATTTTTGCTGATATTGGTAATGTGCTGACATTATTTTAATTTAGTTTGTTCCGACAATGGAAAAGAAATTTGATTGAGTTAAATTTTGAAATCAGGAATTCTTGTCATCAGAATCCTATACCACTAAATGCATGCATGTTATTTTCCGTTGAATAATTGGGATGTCAGCAAAATTTTAAAATAGTTCGAAGTTGATTGTTTCTTTGCCTTTGGTCATCTTTGTGCACTCCCATGGACTTTGATGCTTCTTGATGAACTTCGTACCACTTAGACCATTTTTGTCTCTTATAAAAAATCTATAGGCTGTTTTCTCAGACATTGTATATCTAAGTTTTCTCTTCTTGATGAGATCATATATGTTTGCTTTCTTAGGTCGTGTTGGCAAGTTGAGTATTAAAATTCCATGGAAAAAGCTTGGCTGGGATCCTGTCATAATCAGTTTAGAGGATGTATTAATATGTGCATCTCAGCGAGATGACAAAGAGGTATTACACCATGATTTATTTTTAAGGTGGAGAACTGAACCAAGAATTCTCTTTCTTCATCATCAATCAAATCACTGTATGTGACCCAGGATTCTATTTTCTCATCAATCCAATCCCAATTCACGTTTTTTCTTTTACTTATCAATGAATAGATCTCTTTACTTGTATGGCTTAGATATCTTTTATTTCTTGAAAAAGTTATTTGATTGATGGGATTTCAATTAAGGAATATGCTTTAAAAAGTTAGTTTAATTGTTTAATCAACAATATCTTAATAATTTTCTTATCAATCTAAAACAAAAAGGGATTTTTTTTTTGAAACTGGTAACTTTGTCTATATATGTTAGAATTTGAATCTTACAAGAGTTGTAGCAGCCCCATATTTACAAAGTACTACCTACATCTATGATTCTATGATCCTATGTCTATAATGAGTCTAAAACATCAATGATAGAGACAGGATCATTTAAAAGTAACTGATTACACCAAAAACACAGTAGCGAGATGCAATTAAGCTTAATCTGTTGCATACTGTTCTCTATGCTCTCAAAACACCTAGAATTCCTCTCCTTCCATATTGTCCACCAAATGCTTGCTGGGACTATCCTCCACCTGCCTCTATTCTTGGCCAACAACCCAGCTTGTTCCCAGCTTGTTAAGGCCTCTGTAATTTTCCCAGGCATGCTCCATGCTATTTCCCTCTGAGGTTCAAAAAACAATCTCCATAGTTGTCCTGTGATTCTACAATGTAGGAATAGATGATTCACAGTTTCTGCCTGCTCCCCACACAAGAAGCACCTGGGGGTTTAAAAATTATCCCTCTTTTCATTAGGTTCTCTTGGGTAAGCACTACCTCCTTTGCCAAAAGCCACACAAAGCATGCCACTTTATATGGTATTTTGGTTTTCCAAATGTTCTTCCGTGGCCAACTGTTTGGCTGTTGGTTGTGGTTCATTTTCCTGTACGCTTTGCTCACTTTGTATGTGTCTTTCTCATCTCCCTTCCACCATAGTTCATCTTCATCTGTTCCCAACTCACTGAATTGCTCAATCTTGTTGATGAAATCTGCCATTCGTGGTATTTCCCAATCATTGAATTGCCTTCTGAAGTTGAATCTCCATCCCTCTATTGTCCATAATTCTGCCATGGTACTCTGTTGGTGTAGTACTAATGAGTAGATATCTGGAAATAACCTTTCTAAGTTGCCTTCTTCATGCCATTCATCTTTCCAGATCCTAGTTTTAGTCCCATTGTTCACCTTGATCTTGAAGAAGCACTTCAGTTCATTCCAGAGATCTCTGATGGATCTACATAAGTTAACTCCATAAGGAGTTGTAATTTCCTTAGTCATCCATCTGTCTTCCTCCTCATTCTTAGCTTCTATGACTCTTCCCCATAGTGTCTCTTTATCATTGGCATACTTCCATAGCCATTTCATTCTGAGTACCTTACTATGATTATCCAGATTCTTTATCCCCAAACCTCCAAACTTCTTGTCAATTATTAGAGATTCCCATTTGACCAAGTGGTAGCTTTTCCTATCTTTATTTCCTTGCCACAAAAACTTCTTCCTGATTCTGTCTAGCCTACTAATGATTACTGCTGGTATTGGGAACAAGGACATCATATAAGTTGGCAAGGAATCTAACACGGAGTTGATGAGGGTTAATCTACCCCCTAGTGATAAGTACTGTCTTTTCCCCCTTGCCAATTTCTTCTCACATTTTTCAACCACATTGTTGCAGATTTCGTTAGACTTTGAGTTTGCTCCTAAAGGCATACCCAAGTATATTGTTGTCAGACTACCAATCTCTCCTCCCAAAATTGCATTTAGGGATTGCATGGTTGTGACCTCATTGATCGGATAAAGAAAGCTCTTTCCCCAATTGATGTGCAATCCTGACATCCCTCAAAGAGAACCAATATCACCCTCAAAATTTTGATTTGTTCTTTATCTGCATCACAAAAAATGAGGGTATCTTCTACATACTGCAAATGAGTCACCTCCAGATTATCCCTTCCTTCTCTAGCTACATTGAAACCTCTCAACCACCCATTCATATTTGCTGTTTTGACCATGCTGTTGAGACCTTCCATTGCTAACAAAAATAAGAATGGTGACAAAGGGTCACCTTGCCTTGGACCCTTTTGTGCCTTGAAGAACCCTATTGGTGAGCCATTGATGATAATTGAAAAACTCACAGTGGATATGCAAAATTTTACCCAGTTTATCCACTTTTGTCCAAACCCTATCCTATTTTGATGACAAAATAGAAAGAAAAGAACCTCTTGCTACTCAGTCTTGAGCATTATGCAAGGATGTGCTGTAGGATTAACCCATTACCTTCTAGGTGGAATTGCCACACAACATAGGCATTCTTCTTAGCAAGAATTATTGCAGTAGGTAATGACTAGGAGGATTTGAAAAGCATTATGGCATTACGATTTCAAAGGTTTAGCCAAGGCTCAGATCTCTTTGTTTATCTTATGTATATTTAACATAAATAATTAGGAATACAACAACATACAACATACTAATGTAGTCCCACCAACTGGGGTATGGTAAAGGTGGAGTGTACACAGACTTTATCACTACCTTGGATGTAGAGAGGTTGTTTTCGATAGACCCTCAACTAACATAAATAATTAGAAGTGTTTAAGAAAAATCAAACTGAACAAAATGACCAATTCGAACTGGCTTAAGTGACATACATGCATTTGGTTTTAAATTTGTTTGGTATGAACTACAAAACGAACCGAAGCAACCTAATAATATATTTATTTTATATATATTAAAAATATTCTATGACTTTTTCTTTAAAAACTTGCCTAGAGCTTGGAACTTGGTTCCATTAGCTTTAATGTGGGTGGTGTGGAAAGAGAGAAGTAGGAGAGTTTTTAAGGGGGTAGAGTCTAGCTTTTCTCAATTGACAAGGAGCCTTCGATCCCCTATTTTCTTTTGGTGCACTAATAGAGTTTCCAATTGTATTGAAGATTGGGTGGAGTTAGTGGAAAAAACATCTTTTGTTGTAGATTCTTTACTTTTTGATATATCCATTGTACACAACATACCTTTGATTATTTTAAATATAAAGTAATCCTTGCTCCGGATAACAAAAAAGCTATGCACTGAACTTTCACTCTTGTAAGTGGCCATAGAGTAACAACTTCTGATGCCCCACACAATTGCGATAGTGGCGGGCTTGCCCATCAACCTACTTTGCCAAGAGGCAGAAGAAACTCAAGGACCTTAGCTAAACCTACTTAAACAACTTATAATGGCTTGGTCCAGTTTGAAAGTAGAGTAATGATTACTGATTGTGATAAGAAGAGATTTTGAGAGATTGACCGTTAATCTAAAGTTGAAGTATTTTATTACTTCCTTCGTCCACTTTTAATTGTCATGTTGTGTTTTTCGAAAGTCAATTTGACTAATTTTCGAAGTTAAATTAGATTACACGAATTCAATAATTTAAACAAAAAATTTAGATATTTAAAAACTATACGAAAAGTACTATAAATTGCAATTTTTGCATATCAATATGATGAAAAGTATATCTTAGTCAAAGTTCTTATCGTTCGACTCTAAAAAAGGAAACCATGACAATTAAAAGTGGACGGAGGGATTACTAACAAAAGCTCATAGTATAATTGCACTGGGCTATTTTCTCTCAATCATAAGTGGTGAAATCACTTAAAATCCAAAAACCCTATTGGCCATCGATGACCACAATAGTCGGTGGATAGCCTCCACCGGAGGTTGTTCCACCATTCCCACCTCTTCCACAACTAATCCAACCCACCACCAGAAAAACCAACAGGCCCGACCTACACAGGTTTTCTAAAACCAATTCGGACTACCGTACAACAACCGGTAACCATGAATCCAGTGACCTATATCCACAGCGAGCCCCTTGTTATTTGGAAGTCCTCAGAAGTTAAGCAATTGATAATTCAGCAGAACCTCCAATATTCTGTATTAGGTAAATTTTCTTATGGCAAACCAGATATTCAGGAATTGTGAAAGTTTTGCCGAGTCAATGTGAAATCAAAGGGGAGTATAGACAAAGGATACACATCTTGAATGTTCCTCAAGCCGTATTTCTTGGCATTATTCCTTGCATATTTCGTCAAACTTCTATCATAGTCTTCCTTTCTATTCCACGTAGATCCTTTATTATATTCACCACAACCTCTTTCTCAGAAATATGTACGAGCAAGTTTCTCTTCTATGTGCCTTTTAAACTCTTACATTTAGTAATGGAGCCTAATTTATGTCCGATCCTTTAGTTCATCATTCTATCCCACCACCAATAAGCACGATCTATGAATAGCTTTGTGGCTAAACTACTCGTCGGTTAGGAACTTTGAAGATATCAAATGTCTCTTTAAGTTTTTGGATCCAATCAAAAGTATGCTTCCAGAAACCGCACTATCATTCCCATTGATTAAGAAAGATCCATTTCTTTGAGTTCCCTCTCCTTATCACATGTGTTTCATATTGCCACTCATACCATGTATCAAAACATCTTTCATTTGATGAACTCTTCTTTCACTTCCTTCCATGGATCACCACTTGGAGTCTCATTACCATTCATGTCTACCTTCTAACTCCTTGTTCCTACAAAATATATACTTGAAACAAAGAAGATTCGTTAGTTAAAAAGGATCCCTCACGAATCACTTCCTTAGTGTGTCACTCAAAATTCATATCACTCAATGCTCGTGTTCATACCCCAAGCTGAAGGCTTTATGACCATCCTCAAATGAGCTTCACCACTCTTTGCCTTTTATTTCTCATGAGATGTCCATAATTTCTTCAAGAACCAGTTAATCTCAGATCACTTCAAGATTCAAGTATCGATTCAAAGTGAAGTTATGTCAATAACAAAGGAGGACAAATAAAACTAACTGACTAGGAATATAAAATTACTCAATAAAATAAAAGAGAATATATGTTTATGAAAGGCTGATTAGCTTGATATTATTTGATTGGTCGAATCTGAGATGGTTTAGACATGTAAAAAAGAGAGGCATGGAGGCCCTAGTGTGGAGATGCGAGAGGTTGGCCATGGATGACTTTAGGATAGGTAGAGGTAGGCCAAAAAAGTATTGGGAGTGGTGATTAGACATGACATGACGTAGTTGCACCTTACCGTGGACATGACCTTATAAGAGGTTGTGGAGGACACAAATTAGGTAGAAGGTTAGTAGGTAATAGAGCATTGTCTCGCTTATCCTTCTATACTAGTAGTTGTAGTATTTTTTCAGTAGTTTCTTGTCCTTCGATTTCTGTTACCATCTATTGTCTCTTGTATTTTGATTATCACACTATTTTGTTGTGGTTATTGTTTTGCTTTCAAAATGCTTTGCCATACTTTTTATAGTATATTGCCATGATTTTCACTTCTGATTAATTTCCTTTTTGATTTGTTTTGATCTGCTTTTCCTTGAGTGCTGAGGGTCTATTGGAAACAACCTCTCTACCTACCATGGTAGGGGTATGGTTTGCGTATACTCTACCTTACCCGGACCCCATTTGTGGGATTACATTGGGTATGTTGTTATTTGATTGGTCTAGTAAAGTGATAGTTATTCTATTTATTGTAATTGGCCAACACTAAAGTAATCAGTGGATGATTTCTTGCATGTGTTTTTTCTTAAACATTTTGCTGAAATGACCTGACATATACATATACATATACATATATATATATATATATACATATATACATATTTACATATATATATATATATATATATATATGTGTGTGTGTGTGTGTGTGTGTATGTGCGCACGCGTGTGCATGTGTTTGTGTATCTATACAATATGTAATGTATATTGTATGAGTACATCAACTTTAATTCCCTCCCTTCCTTCTCTTTTTTGCTTCTGAATGTGTTGGTGCAATTTTCTGCTCATGCTTGTGACAGTGGAGGATGGATGAAGTTGAGAGAAGAGAATTTGCTGGGAAAAAGGCCAAACTTGCTGCTGCAGAACTTGCAAAATTATCAAGACGTGTATGTGGTGAGTGCTTTAACATCTTATATTTGAAGGACAATGAAGCTCTGATTATATTTGTTGACAATTTTATTGAAGCAAAAAGATATAAGAGTCTATTACACTCGATTATTCTTAGATATTGATTGTACCGAAAATATATAAACATAAAAGAGAAGAGGTTTCGACTAACATGTTGAAAGTTATTCACAAGGCTGAACTCCAATAGCTACAACACATTCAAGCATGGGTAGCTTGGACCCTCATTCAATATGCTCAATAAATGTGTATAAGCATACCAACCATACTGAGTTATGGCACCAAAACCTGATTTAGATAGAATCAAAGCTTAAATAAACAATAAAATGAGAACTAACAGATAGAGGGATATGTGCGTTTTGAAGGTCCAATAGCTACAATACATATCCAAGAATGGGTAGCTTGAACCCCTCATTCTAATAAACTGTCACGACCTAAAGTACACCATAGGTGTGACATGACATATAAGATCCCGAGAGGCCCTACACAAGCCACTTGACATTCATACAACACAATATAATAAAAATTACGAGAAATTAAGCAATTGGTCTCATATCATAAAAGAGTTTGACATAAAAGTGGTAGTCTAATCATAGTCTTGACAAGCCACTCTAATACATCAAAAGAGTGGTTGGGACGTAACTCATACACCACGCGCCTGAAAACCAAAGACATAAGAAAGCATAGTAAAGGTGACATGGTCCTCAGAACATGAGGACTCACCAAGTCTTCAATAATCAATCAATCAACTAGCCATGAGCGGGAGGAGAAGAAGCGTCAGTCCTTACATTATTAAACAATGTAGGCACAAGTATGCATTTAGTACATTCCATGTATTAAGTATGAGGGACATGCATAAAAACGTGAAACAATAACATCTGAACATTGTATTCACTATTCAGTTTGCTGCAGCGAAATAACCACGAGCTCTGTAAGTCCACTCAGAACTAGGTCCATTTAGAAGTTTTTGTGGGTTACTATACTGTTAGATGATTGATGTCAAAACTTAAAGGTACTTTCTGTTTCCTATTTTTATCGCACTACTGAATGTCTACTGTGCTTTAACTTAATGTAGCTATTTTTGGCTTACAGTTTCATGTTAAGCTTGTGTCCTGAACACTGTAACTTAGTCTGCTTTCTCTTAGTAGAGATCAATACTTTGATGTTTGTATGTTTAATTTTCTATGTTCTTTTGTATACTTCTTAAAAAATCTTTTGGGTTTTGCAGATAGTCAGGCTGGAAACTCATTTACTTCATACATTACTGCAAAGGTTGTATATTTTATTTGTCGAAGGCACTGACTGATCCTGCTGGGATCTTTTTTCCTTGCAAATTTCTTTGGCTTGGTTGTGCTATTTAGTTGTATATATACACAGATTTTCATTCTTCCTCTGATACTTTGTTCCTGATTTCCTTCTTCAGATCCTTGACAGCATTCAGTTGTCCATCAGAAATGTTCATGTTCTTTACCGTGACATGCTGACATCTTCGGTATTGTCTTACCTAATTGTCTTTGAGAATCTTTATAATTCCTTGTGTAGTCGATTTACTTTCCATTTGAATTCTTGAGCTTGTTGGGCTATTCTCTTGGTCCTTAGCTTTCAGATTTTTGGCAATCCTTCATTGCTATGTTTTCTCTGGGCTTCTCTCTCATCTCATTGTGCTACCTGTCCCTTTTTGGTCACCTAATATCTTGGATGAAGTAGAGAATTTTGGCCTTTATCAGGTGCCCCATTCACTTGGCCCAAGGCGGGGGGTTCTTCTTCTAGATTGAGACTAGACAAATTCCTAGTGTCTACATCTTGGGAGGAATTGACACCCAATGTGATCCAGTTTTCTCTCCAGCGATTGTTATCCTACCATTCACCATCATGTTGGATGGAAGCAGAGGAAGACGGATGAGATCTCCTTTCAGATCTGAAAACATGTGGCTAAGTGTGTCGGATTTTGGGGATAGAGTGGCTGGTTGGTGGAGGAGTTATGCACTGGAGGGGAGGCCTTCGTATAGGCTTGCCAAGAAATTGAAATTGGTTAAAAAAGACACAAGTGTGTGGAATTAAGAGGTATATGGGAGGGTAAAAGTGAAAATGAGGGAGGTTATGAATGAAATAGGGGAGTTAGAGAGGATAGAAACAAGGAGCGAGTTAGAGGGGAGTGAGAAAGAGGGGTTGAAGAGGAAGCTAGCTGAGTTGGCTTTGGCTTAAGAGGTTAGCTAGAGGCAAATGCCGAGGGCATTGTGGTTGGAGGAAGGGAATTCAAATACTAAATTTTTTCATAGGGTAGCAGTCTAAAATAAGAGAATTTCATAGAGTTGGTGGAGGTAAATGGGGTTGTGCATTTGGGAAAGAGGAAGCAGAAGGGGTAGTAGATTTTTACGAACATTTTGTTCAAAGACGAAGCGACTTGGAGGCCTAATTTGGGGGGTTTAGACTTCGATCACATCAGTGGGGAGGAGTGTGTGTGGTTTGAGAGGGAAATCGAGAAGGAAGTGAAAAAGGCGGTCGAGTGTTGCGTGGGTGACAAATCTAGGGGGCTTGATGGTTTCTTGTTGGCTTTTCTCAACATTGTTGGATTACAGTCAAAATAAAGGTGATTTTGAAAAAAGTTTGAATGCTTTGTTTATTGTCATCATCCCTAAATGGGATGGAGCCTCAAGCATGAAGGATTATAGACTTATTAGTCTAGTTGGAAACTTCTTTAAGATCATCTCTAAGGTGCTTTCCATTAGACTTAAGAAGGTGATGAACGAGACTATATCTATTTCCCAGAATGCTTTTGTGGAGAGTGGACGAATTTCAGATGCAATCTTTGTGGCAAATGAAGTGGTGGATTCAAGGAGAAAGCAAGGAGTGCTAGGTGTATTTGCCAGCTAGATCGTGAAAAGGCCTATGATCATGTGAACTAGAGTTTCCTAGATGTTGTTATGCTGCTAATGGGTTTTGGGGATAAACGGAGAAAATGGATCAATTTTTGCATCTCTTCAATGAGATATTCTGCTTTGGTGAATGACAATCCTTGCGGTTTTTTGGGAGCTCGAGGGGTTTAAGACAAGGGGATCCTATTTATCCAATGTTGTTTTTCATAGTAATGGAAGTGTTGAGCAAGATGATGGATCGAGCCGTCACGGGATGATTCATTAAGGGTTTCAATTTTGTTGTTGGGTGTTGGAACTCTTTCGATTTCTTACTTGTTGTTTGCGGATGATACTCGGTTTTTTTTTTGATGCAAATAGGACCAAATTAGATTATTTAGGCCAAGTCCTCACTTGGTTTCAAGTGGTGTCAGGCTTTATATTAATTAATTTAAGGAAGTGCGAGATTATTCCCATAGGTGAGGTGGGTGGCATTGAATCTCGGTTTACCATTAGGTGCTTCAAACAAGAATCATACAGTGTGAAATTTGGTTCTTCAGAGGATTGAGAAGATATTAGCAGGTTGGTCGAAAAGCTATCTATCCAAAGATGAAAAAGAAGCGCTCATTAAGAGTACTCTTTTGAGCATTCCTACTTATTACATGTCTTTGTTTCATGCTTCAGCTTCGGTCTCAGGAAAGTTGGAAAAGATCCAAAGAAATTTTCTTTGGGATGTGATCGATGGGGAGGGTTGACATTAAAGAGTTAAAGGTGTTTAACAAAGCTTTGTTAGGCAAATGGATTTAGAGGCTTGGGGTGTACGTTAATTCTTTCTAGAGAGGGATGATAATTGATAACTACAGAGCTATGGAAGGGGAATAGGGAACTAGAGATGTGACTATGCCTTCTGGGTGCTATTTGTGGAGGAATATCTTGAAGGGATGAGATGAATTAAGAATAAACATCTCATTCAAGGTTGGAGATGGAAGGAGCGTAAGATTTTTGGAACATAGGTTGTTTGGAGACAATTTATTGAAAGATGAGTTCTGGAGCCTATACAGAATTTCTTGCCAAAGAGACTTGACAATTCAACATATTAGGGGGACACAATGTTGAAAGACTTTTTGGGACTTTAGATTTAGGCGGGATTTCCATGACGGGGAGATGATTGAGTTTCAAATATTGTTGGCTTTGCCCCATATACAAGTCACAAAGGTAGATAATCCCAATGCTTTGTGGTGGAATACGGGGAATAATGGTATGTTCTCGGTCAAGTCTTTTTTTATAAAAAATCCTTTTGGTTAGGGAGGAGGATGTTTTTCCTTGTAACATAGTTTGGATACCAAAGGTACCTAGGAAGGTGTTTTTTTTTTTCACTTGGTTAGCTATTAGAGGGGTGATCTTGATGGCGGAAAATCTTAGAAAGCAAAAAGTAGTTTGTGTCAGCTGGTGTTATATATGCAAGGAAGCAGGCGAGGATGTGGATCATCTTCTTCATTGTGATTTTACCATGAGGTTATGGCGGGATATGTTTAGGTGGTTTGGTACTTTAAGGGCAATGCCAAGAACTACGAAAGAGTTGATATTTAATTGGCAAAGCGGGAGAAAGAGGAGAAGACGCAGGGCATGAAACATGGTTTCACTCGCGTTGATGTGGGTGGCATGGAGAGAAATATGAGTGCTTTTGATGGCGTAGAGTCGAGTTTTTCTCAATTGAGTAGCCTCTGGTCCTTTATTTTCTTTTGGTGCACCTATAGAATTCCAAGTTGTTTAGGAGATTGGGTGGAGTTTGCGAGAATCATTTATTATTGTAGATTCTTTACCTTTTGGTATACCCCTTGTATACGGCCAGCTTTTTGGCCATGTTTATGAATGGAAATACGTTTACCTGATCAAAAAACAAATTTGGCCATAAAAGGTGTTACTAGTAATAAAAGAAATGTAAGACACATTTATGGGTTTCTCAAGGAAGAAGCCATTTATGTGCTTTTCAATGTGGGTTCGACTTTAGTTGAGGAAGATGATGCTTATGTCAAAAGAACTTTTTAGATTTTATAGGCAGAAGTGCGATTTGAATTCTACCTTTGAATAGGATAAATTTATTTGCATGTTAATGTTTCTTGATCCCTTTTATGTGTTCTTAACATTGCTAAAATCCATGGCAGAAAGTTACATATCTTGTCTTTGCATGTCATTCTGCCTACTAGTTCTCTCATTTCTATGGCTCTTACCATGAACAAATGTGCTCTTCCAAGGCTTTTAAACAAATCATAGAAGGAGTTTAATCTTAACCAATACTTGCTATCAATTTTTTTTATGACAAATGGTGAGATTTCTGGCTACAATCGTTCTCTATTCCAAGAGGATGCTATTTTAGATCTTTCAAGTAGATCAAGAGCTCTAGGTGCAGAATATTATCTGTATTTTGATCATTTACAGTTGAACTTTACCTTTTTCTCACACAGAGAATCTATAAGACAGATGTAGTATTACTCATTCTTTTTGAATAAGTTTTCTTCTGTATAAACAAAATATTACCAATGAACCTGCCTCCGTCTTCTGTAACATCTTTTTTGTGATGAGTATTTCTTTAGCCATTTCTTTGCCGGAGTAGGGGGCTTAACTGTAACTTTTTTGGTTCAGGTTACTTGTAAGAATTAAGTGAAGTGTTGTTTATTTCATTTAGTGTCTATATTATTCTAAAATGTTCTGTTATATTAGTCATCATTCCAAGCAATTGTTTCCTTCTCCGTCAGGCAGTAACCGTGTTTGGTCTGAAGCTGTCAAGTTTGACAATTATGAGGCAACTAATTAGGTATGACTCTGTCCTGTATTTTTTTTAATAGGTGTTGTATCTTTTTAACGTTCTTTGATGCAGTCACTTACGTTGATGAATTTGCGATGCTTAAAAAATGTACTGTTCTTTCTGTAACTCATATTTCTTATGCATGAGATAGTCTATTTGTTGCGGATAATCTTGTGTTCTTCCTTGGAATTGGGATCCTTTAATACTTAAAAGGTGAGCCGTGATAATAACCAGCAAGTATTAGGTTGACTTGTCTGTCAATTTGCACATATCTATATGCTGTTTGGCCAAGCTTTTGGGAGGCTAAAAATGCTTATTTTTAAAATAGTGAGGTGTTTGACCAAGCTTTTGGGAGAGAATAAGTGCTTCTGAAGTTGTTTTTCAGAAGCTAAAAAAGGTCAACTTTTCCCTAAAAGCACTTTTCAGCAAAATACACTTAGAAGCACTTTTAGAAAGCTTGGCCAAACACAAATTATTGCTTAAAAGTGATTTTTAAATTTATTGGCCAAACAAAAACTGTTTCTATTACTATTTTGGAAAGCACTTATCAAAATAAGTTGATTTTAGAAGCTTGGCCAAACATGCTACTAGAGTCAAGATTTCAATGTGCTGGAGTAGTTGCTTTGGTTTAAATTTTCTTCCAGATTGCGATGTTGGAGAGGTATTCAGTATGGTCCTGTATTTGACATATACAGAAAGGAGATTTATTTGTCATTGTCTATACTAGTCAATCTTATTAGAAACTTAAGGTTATTAATACTTTGAAATTGCGGGGATAACTTTTTTCTTTTCCAAAAACAATTTTTTATCTGTCTAACAAATATGTACATGTGTTTCTCATTCAATAAAAAACAGAATATGTGCTTCATTTGGGCAAGGGTTATTTCGTCTGCTAATACTTCTGCAAAGCATTTTTTTGGTTTATAAGAATCAAAACCTGCACCATTTGTGTTTGTTTAAGTGTGTGACCATCTCATCTAAAAGCTTAAGTTGTTAGAGCGAACACATTTTTGTTTACTTAAGTAGTGTCTTTAACAATGTCATTTGTCCGAGTCTTTTGATATATTGGATGCTTTGACCCTTACTTGTCCTTTGTCCATCGAGCACAGTTTTATTAACTTAGTTATTTTCTTCAAAACACCCCCTCACGTGTGGACCTAATTCTTTTTCATGGTCCATTTTCGGCTGCAGTGAGACTTGAACCCAAGAACTGTGCCTGCTTTGAATACCATATTGAAGTGTGTGACCATCTCATCTAAAAGCTTGAGATGTTAGAGCGAACACATTTTTGTTTACTTAAGTAGTGTCTTTAACAATGTCATTTGTCCGAGTCTTTTGATATATTGGATGCTTTGACCCTTACTTGTCCTTTGTCCATCTTTTAGTGGGAAAGTTAGAGATGGGAGTGTCAACAAACTTGTTGAAGTTAAAGGATTGGAACTCTATTGTAATACCTTACAAAGTAGTCATGAGGTGATGAGACACAATGCAGTGGATTCTAACAGTCAGGCTAGAGAATCAGAAGCAAATAATGACAGATGTATGTTGGTCCCGCTAGATGTAACTTTGTCTCTTTCGGTATGTGAATCTGATACTTAATCTTTCTTCTTCTGTTATTTATTTATTTCTTTTGTGTTTTGAATTAAAAACAAAAAGAGAAGTCATACTTGAGTCTTTAATAATCTCCATTATCTAAAATGGCTTACTTTATTGCTTTCTATATTATATAGGTTAAAATTAACTGGACCACTAATGTGCTTCCCAATAATTGAAATATAAGACATCTCATAAGTGGTTCCATACCTTTTTTCCATGCAATACATCCTCCATAAATTACTAACTCAAGAGCACTTTTTATCCAACATTACTTAACCATCATTCAACTAAACCTCAATTCCAAGTTAGTTCGAACGAGCTATACGAGTCATCTGTATCTATTCTGCTCTACTAAAGGTGCATTTCATTACTTAACAACTCCCTAAAATGGCAGTTTTGCATCTCGAAAAATGAAAATATGATGTAAGGATGCTTCTATTATGATGGACATCCAACTTCTCATCTTGCATTTGAATATTAAATTTGAGTGGTAGAATCCCATGAAGCTTTATTCTTAATGTGCTATCTCTAAATCGTTCAACAAAAGATGCACTGATGGAATAACCAAATTCTTATCTCGCATCTCATTTCCATCTGAATTCAAGCTTTACTATTTTTGATATGCAGATGAAATATGTTTAGCAGAGTTACCCAGTACATGTACTGGTGTGAGGTATTAGGCAGTGGTGGAGTAATCAAGGTGCACGGAAGTTGGCCTGGACTCCACCTCTATCAAAATATGTCACTGAGGAAAACTAGTTGTCATCAGGCTAGAAGAGATAAATTTTGTTCTGAAGATTTGTCGAGTGAAATAAGAGGCCTATAGCCTTACACCACATAAAGGACAAGTACCACTCAATCCCATGTACTGCGTTTTAAGAGAAAGTGATCTTGAAAAGCTCCAAGAATATACCACACCGCAGCCAACATTTTCCCTTTCTCTAGAAGCTTTCCATTGTGGTTATGAATATCACACCAACGCTTAATGCTTAAAACGCACCAATTAAACCTCTACTACAGGTTTTCCTTCATTTTTGTACTAATAAGTAAAAACTATGGTTCAACATGACTTTATGCTCTAAATAGCTATATAAACATTTTCATATATAGTTTTGGTTTTCTTTTCCACATGGGAAATTTACCTGACTTAAATCTGTATTAGATTTTGACGAGTTGATTAATTTTTAAATAGGCTCATGTGCACTTGTTTTGTATTACACGGTGAAATTAACATGTTTTTTGTTTGTAAACTTCCTGCCTTTTCATTTGTTTTCTAATGAGCTGTTATCCATTCTTGTATAGGTGAACCGTTTAGGAAGGCTTGAGAAAGATGTTCCTCAATACTTCATAAGTGTAGAGTTGAATAATGTGGTTAGTACAGGATATTTCCTACTGTGTCAAAGAATTTCATTCGCCGTTCATTAACATAGTTGCTGATCTCTTTTCTCATTGCATATTAGGTTGTTTCACTGGATGAGATTCAAATACAGCAGATCTTGAGCATTTGTGATTATTTGCTGACATGTCAATTGAGAGAGAAGTAAGATGTTGTCACCTTTTGCCTTGAATTTTTTTAATCATATCCAATAGTTTTTCATTTGTATCAGCTTTCTTGTAGAAACCTTTTCTTTGAGGATCACAATAGTTTTACCTTGAACTATTTTGTGTTCACTCAGACATTGAGAGATTTTCTTGGACTTTTTTCCTGTTTCCCCTTCCCATCTTTTATAATGAAGGATATTTTATTGATGAAAGAAAGATTGAGAACTAGATGTCCTCAACCTAGAAACAGTTACTAAGTTCCATCGCATTGCTGTTTGTCTCTCAACATCTCCTATTAATATATGATCTAAAATTTGTACATATTCATTCCCTTGAGCTTCAGCTTTCTCAACCGAATTTTTGATTCCAACAACTTAAAAGGAGTCTGAGTACTGTTTAAGCTGTGCTGGTCGATATATTTTCATGATTAGCTGAGCTGCTAAAATCTTATTTATGGTGTAATGACCCAAAAATGGACGTGATGACACTCGTCTTATCCCACCATGACAAGTAAGCCTAAAACCCAAATATAACGATAAGTGCGGAAGTAAAATAAGAATGATATGTTTAACAACAAATAATAATGCGGATAACAAATCAACTTAATTAAACCCCCAAAACCTAGTTGTCACGTGTACAAGCCTCTAATGTATTACAATAGATTTGAAAGAAAATGCAAGTCTCAAATGATGTTATCTCTAAAGTAGAACAAGATCATAAATAGGAGTAAGAGGGTCCGCTGAGATGACAAACAACTACCTCACAAATCTCCACAGGAAGCCTCGGACAAGAAGAAAAAGTATCACGAAGATCTAGGCTCGTAACCTACACAATTGTAGAAGCAAGGGGTGAGTACCAAACCACACGGTACTCAACAAGCAAACTCCTAAACACAAAGCTAAGGGTATAGAATACGAGTACTTCTACCACCACAACTGAACCTCCACAACTATAACCTGCATAAAACCAGCCCAACCTAACAGTTCACAATTTCAATAACACATAGTTCAACAACATCACTTTAACAATTATAGGTCAGCCACACACAAGATCAAGTTCACCAATCACAAGTTCCACAGAAAAGTAATTGCAAGTTCATAGATGAAAAGATGCGCAATGTCAAGTATAGTAATGCATGTATGACCTAACGATACACACCCGATGTCTCTCAATCCGAGACCCATGGGTGATATATATTTCCATGGCTTCGTTGCGGCATTCGACACGACCCTTGATAATAGAATCTGTCGCGGCGTGCGACACGTCCCTCGAATCATAATATGCGTTGTGGCGTGTGACATGTCCCTCGAATCATAATGTCCGTTGCGACATTCGACACTCCCCTCAAATAATAATATCCGTCGCGGGGCGCGACACGTCTTTCGAAATGGTACATCCTCTTTAATTGTTTATTCTTCCTCAATTCATGTAACACTTGTCACAATCATGTCTCAGAACCAATGCAAATGACATGTTCACACAATTAATGAGAAGATGACCATTTCCATAACAATGCACAATTCACAACAACACAATTGCGATACAATATCAACAATGAATCAATAAACCTTTCAAACCATTCTCAACACATCACACGTCAATATAAAATTAAGTTGCCTTTTATTACCCCTTTTTCTTCATTAGGATCATTCAATATGAACAAGTCAACCCATCACCAAATTCCATTACCCCCCAACACATACCACAAAGAAATACACGATTCTATACACTTAGCAAGGGTTGAATCAACAATTCACTCTGGGACTCGAGCCTTCCCCTTTCGTTGGGCTTCCAAATCAATGCAATCTATTCAAATAAATAATCACAATAAGATTTTGAAACTAACAACACCCATATTAATATTTATCTAGATTAGACCCAAAACTCACCCAAATCTATAATCAAGTTCCTAATCTTGAAGCCAATTAACATGTCAACTCTCGTATTTCTCAAATTTCAAGCTCAGGGTTAAGTCTCAATTCCTTCAAATAACATAACTCTAATGGAATCCATATAATACAATACATCTAATATTTAATTACTTATCTCAATATATGAAAACTTAAATCATAATATGATGACCACAAAATAATTCTTATTTAATACATAACCCGTGACTTCTAACAACGAACCAGTACTAATCAAGTTTACTAGGAAATATTCAGAACATTAACCAATTCCTTTAAAAATATCATTTTCCAATGATTACCTCATCATGTGTCTCATTTCCTATTCAATTTTGTCATCATTACGTAGTTATTGGTTAAAATTTAATTGCCCACTACTTTTGGCCTAAAGATTTTCACAACAATACTAATTCAATTGACTTTGTTCCTTTTCCTTAACAACTATTATATTAATATACTAATGTAGATGCAATACAATTTTCTATACACATTGAAGGAGTAAGGGCGTTGGTATGCTTTTACCTGGAAAAAGATGTTACCGTCTTGTGTTACGCCGCCTTCACCTATTTGAGCATAGCTCATTAAATGCTAAAATCCTATTTAATTATTCTAATACCTAAGTTAAGTGAAATAGGGTAGTAATTAAATTATGGACTTGGCCCATTAACCACTAATTAAATTAATTATTTAACAACTACCCGTCAACTAATTAACTATAGTGAAACGAATAGTTCCAAAATTCTCAAACCAACTTCACCGACTGATCGGAAATGACTCGGGGAAACTATCGGGAGGGATAAAATGGTAATTTTATATTAATGACCTTTTGGGTCATTACATATGGTGAATGAAAGAATCTCTATGCAAATAGAATTGTGTGTTAAGTTGTTGTTTTACATTTTTAAACAGCTTATGGGGAAAGCCTGCATTGTCTGTTGATATTCTCATCTCCATAACAACAAATGAATTTTGCAATAACAGAAAAGTGATAAATCCCCAATACATGTAACTTATTTATGTTAGAACTGAGCTATACTGAAATATTACTCTCCAGAAAGCTCAACAATGCTCAGATGGTATAAATTTTGTGCACCACAAAAAAATTGAAAATGTTAAAAATGTTGTGATGCTTGGAACAGTATCCCTCTCTATTAGAATTGAACACTGCGTCTGTATTTCATGGACTGAAACAAGGGAGTGTGATGTGCTATCATTTGAAAGTTACGCCAAAATTTATTGGGTAAAGCATGCAGCTGCATACATGTAGCCTGCGTATTTCAGGTTTTAATGACATCTCCACATGTTTTTTCCCTCTATTTTTTCAGTTCGTACAGCGACAAGTATCTTGATTAAGCTTTACTTCCTTTGATTTATGTGCAAGATATAGAATGTGATGCTCATTAGAAGTACTACTTAGCTTAACACACTCCTAAATGTTCCTTATATTGCATGGCTTCGTATTGGGATATCAACACATGATTCTCCACTAATCACATCTAATCATCAATGAAATCCGAAACTACTTGTATACAGTAGTTTTCCTCCACTATATCAATGAATATGTTAATTTATCGATTAAAGGTTTTGAATATCTGCTCCGAACATTTCTGTGTTTCGTTCTATATTTAGTTTAGGACATGCTTTTCCTGTTTTTCATCCTATTCTTTTTTTTTTTTTTTTTTTTTGTTGCTTAAACATCCTATTCTTTCTTACTTCTTGGGTAAATATCCATCAGATGCATCAGAAAAGATTATCCTTTCTAAATTGTTGATGTTCTTGTAAGTGGTTCTGTTGTCTGTCCATTGTAGGTATGGACGGTTTCGTCCTTTAGGTAAAAAGATTAAAGGCTGGCAAACAGCATGGTGGCAGTATGCACAAAAATCTGTTTTACTGGATGTTCAACAGAGGTTGAGGAGAACTTCTTGGAAATACCTTGGAGAGAGACTGTAAGTTGATCTTCTCAAGAAACTTTTCTCCAATCAACATAGCAAAACATTTGAAGGACTTCCTTTTTTGTTTTGTTTATTAGATTATTTAGATGTAAATCCAGTACAGTTAATTGTTTGACATTTCATTTCAGCTTCATGTTCTTTTGCACTTTGTGAATGTTGAAACTCAAATCCTCCAGCTACTCATTATCAAAAAGGAAACTTATTCACTAGCCGACGGAAGTTTAATGATTTTTGATACCCTGGCCTGTCTTTTTGTCTTGGCATTCATGTGCCACTTGTGTTGGATGGAATTAGGTATGTCATTACTGTGACGAAAAAGTCCAGTGATGCACTCCTTTTTTTTTCTTAAATCAAGGGTTTCATTGATAATAACAAGGCCAACTTGGCCGTATACAAGAGATATACCAAAAAGAGAGAACTACAAAATATGGTTCTCTCCAAAAGTCACCCAATCCTCTATATAAACATAAACTACATGGGTGTACCAAAAGAAAATAAGGGATTGGAGACTACTCCTCAATTGAGGAAAGCTCATCTCTAGCCCTTCAAAAGGTCTCCTATTTCTCTCTTTCCAAATGACCCACATACATTAGAGCTAGAGGGGTAGCATTTCACGCCTTGTGCCTTCTTCTCCTAGCTCTACTTCCAACTGAACATCAACTCCTTCACTGATCTTGTCATTACCCAAGTGACATCAAACCATGTAAACGTATACTCCCATAACCTCGTGGCTAATTTGCAATGTAATAAAATATAATCCACATCCCCACAAGTCTCCTTACATAGGAAGCACCAGCTTATGTGGACAACCTTTTCACTTCTGAAGGTTCTCAAAATCACCCTCTAGTAGCTAACCACATGAAGAAGCACATCTTCCTCGGCAGTTGGCACCTTTGGTATCCATACCGCACCATATGGAAAAACATCCTCCACCCTCACCAAAAGTTTCCCATAGAAGGACTTGATAGAAAACACTTTGTTATGCCCCAAAGCATTGGATCCAACTGGCTCACATTGCTTTTGGAGTAAATCTAGCAATCTCTAAAGCTGTCATCTGCCAGTCCTGAAAATTCCTCCTGAACCTCAAATCCCAAAAGTTCCACCCCCTTGTGTCCCCCTAACTTGTGGAATAGATAATTCCCTTTGGCAAGAAACCCTATACAGTACTGAGAATTCATCCATAAGCACCAAACTTCCACAACACTTTTTGCCCCCCAAAACCTAACTCCGTTCCCCTCCCAACCCTAAAAGTAATTTATCATTGAAAGCATCCCACCCCTTCATTATATTCATCCACACACCACATTCAAAAGGCATAGTAATCCCTTTTGTTCTCCACCCCCCTTCCATTTCACCAAAGCTTCTCCCTCCATCCCAAATCTCCACAACCATTTACCTAGATGAGTTTTGTTGAAAGTTTTCAAGTCTTTAACACCAAGTCCTCCCCACTGTTTAGGAGATGTCACAAATTCCCACTGAACGAACTGAAACTTCTTTGCTCCGTCCGCCACATTCCAAGGAAAATCTCTTTGCAACCTCTCCATCATACCTATAACCTGGGAAGGTCTATTGAACAGGGACATGTAATATGTAGGGATACTCGATAGCGTGCTCTTAATAAGCATTTCTTTGCCTCCTCTCGATACGTATCTTTTCTTCCACCCTGCCAACCTCTTCTCTTACTCTATAAATGACCGGATTCCAAATGGCGAGATCCTGGTTCGATGCGCCCAAAGGTAATCATATGTAGGTAGTAGGGAGAGCCCCTACCCTGCACTGCAAGACTTGGGAAAGCATGTCAATGCTATCAACTGCCCCAACATGTATGATCTCACATTTGCTGAGGTTAATTTTAAGCCCTGAAACCACCTGGAACCAAGTTAACACTTATCCAAGATAGTCCAGTTGGATCCCATCAGCATCACAAAACACCAAAGTATCATCTGCAAATAAGAGATGGGTGACCGACATGGTGCCACTGCCACTAACCACAACCCTTGATATGATCGCCCAAAACATCTTTGTCCATCATCCTACTTAGAGCTTCCATCACCAAGATGAAAAGCATAGGTGATAAAGGGATCTCGCTGCTTCAAAATCCTCATGCTACCAAAAAAACTGTCACGCCCCGAGACTACCCCTGAGACGCATACACGGAACCTAGGACCACAAGTGATCCCAAGCTGACCCTGCTGGCATGATCATGAGCATACTAAAGATAATAAACTGATGCGGAAGCTAAATCATAAATAAAAATGAAAAGATGGGGAATACCCATATACTATAACTGAGATATATGAAAACTGATGAGTTTAATACAAAGAAGATATTAACTCAATACTAAGCTGAATCTAACTATGTCTGAAATAAGCCTCTAAACTGACTAGAAATGTTGGGACATGCCCCAACTAGATCTAGCAAAACTGAAACTAAAGACTAAAAGCGATAAAGATAAACATGTCACTAGTCCTCGAAGAATGAGGACTCACCACTGATGCTGCTGAACTGAAGATCGGGAATCGATCTAAGCGTGATCTGGATGCTGAGAACCTGAACCTACATCACGAGAAGATGTAGCGCACGTATGCATCAGTACTT
>NW_006239161.1:199527-210477 GCF_000226075.1 Solanum tuberosum
TACTGGATAGCTCAAACTGAACATGCAAACTGAAATTGCAACAATTAAACTGATATTGATGCATTAATAACTGAGGCATGTATAACTGAATAACTGAGATATCTGACCTAGCATGTGTAATTCAAGAACTAAAGAAATACATAGCTAGGGTTTTGAAATTCATGCAGAAACGAAGTAATAACATGATAATCTGATTTGGAACATATTAATAACTAAGTCATGATGGTCTGCTGTAATTCTAGAAACCCTAGGTCTATTCATAATAAGGGAATCAAGAAACTGACTGAATTCTAGGGACCTAATGGGCGAAAGGAACCCACTAGTGAAATCCCACATACCTTGGTGACGAATTTCACGGAGAAATCCTTTGATTTCTGGGCTGGAACTGAAGAAAACTTGCTGCGTTCTTGAACTAGGGTTCTTGACCTTTTTCTCCTCTCTTGCTTCTAATTTTCTAAGTTTTGATTAAGGTAAGTTCTAGTTAAGTTTCTAGGCTTAAACTAACTAAAACCTCATGATTTAGGGTCTAAACGACGTACCTTAGGGGTTAATCGAAATAGGAAAAGACCAAAAGACCCCTAACTTAATTGCTGTCGGAGTGACCGACGGACTGGACCTACGGGCCGTAGGTCAATCGACGGTCCGTCGATTGGAGTCGTCGGTCGAGTCTGCTTGACAGGGCTTCACTAAAACGAGCATAACTTTTTACTCGGAGGTCGGATTTTAGCAAACTCGGTGGCGTTGGAAAGAGGATTCAATTATCTATCATATAATAGGTCATGGGACACATAATTCCTTTTGTGCTAAAAATTATGGCCATCTGAAGTTGACCCATCAACAATTTCAGCTAACTGGCTGCTGACCCTCATCTATGGTCAGACCTACGGACCGTGGATCAAATGACGGTCCGTGCTGGTCGACCGTAGTTTGTGTCAGAGGCTGGGTAAAGGAGGTCTCGATCCACGGACATAGTACCACAGGACAGTGGTCTGATCTACGGACCGTGGGTTTGTCCGTGAGTCGGGACTTAGCCGACTTTCTGAGCTGGTTTAGGAGGGTTGCAGTAGTGAACCACGGACCACCATCACGGGCCGTGGTCTGACCTATGGTCCATGGATGGCAACTGTGGGTTGCACCTACAACTTCTCAAAATCTGTATTTTTGGTCTGTTTAGGATACGGGGTGTAACAAAAACCATATGGATTGCTATTCACCAAAACTGAGTATTTGATAAAAGAGATACAAAATCTGACCCACTTTCTCTATTTCTCCCCAGAGCTCATCTTCAGAAATATGAAATCCAAGAACTTCCAATTTACATGGTCATAGCCTTCTCATGATCTAAGCTTGCACAAAATAGCCAGCACATCCGGTTTCTTTCTCGAATCTACTACTTCATTAGCCACCAAAGTTGTGTCTAGGATTTGTCTTCCATTGACAAAAGCATTTTGCGATGAAGAAATTGTCTCGTCCAAAACTCTCTTTAAGTCTATTAGAATGCCCCTTAGAAATAGTCTACTAGATGCTTCCCACTATACTAATAGGTTTGTAGTCCCCGATGCTTGAAGCCCCTTCCTTCTTAGGAATGATGACAATGAATGAGGCATTTAAGTTCCTTTCGTATTCACCCCTTCTGAAACTCATCAATAGTACTCAAAACATCAAGTTTGGCTGTGTTCCAACAATTTTGAATGAAGGCCAGAGTGAAACCATCTAGACTTGGGGCCTTGTAACTCTCTACCGCCACCCACACCTCTTCCTCCTCAATAGCCCTCCCTAACCACTCACTATTTTCTCCTCCAATCTGAATCATCATCAGAAGAATTAGGCCAAAAATTACGAAACATTCTGGGAAAATACACCCACCCACCCCCAATTTAGGCCTCCAATTTGCTTCCTCTTTGAACAATAGCTTAGCTCCCTCTACCTCCTCTTCCCCCTCATAAGTCTCCCCCAATCCTCCACAATCTCTATTAGATTCCTCCTGTTATTTGTTGCTGCTACCCTGTGAAAGAATTTGGTGTTAGAATCTCTTTCTTCCAGCCACAAAGCCCCCCAGCCTCCACAATCTCTATTAGACTCCTCCTGTTATTTGTTGCTGCTACCCTGGGAAAGAATTTGGTGTTAGAATCCCCTTATTCCAGCCACAAAGCCCTCGATTTTTGTCTCCAACTAGTCTCTTGAGCCAAAGCCTAAGAAGCTAGCTCCCCTTTTGGAACTTCTTTCTTCTCCTTTTCCCTACCATCTAACTCCCTTTCCACCTCTATTTTTTCTAATAATTCCCCTACCTTATTCATAATCTCCCTAATTTTCACCTCTACCCTTCTAAACACTTCCTTATTCGACACCCTTATATTATTTTTGAGCATTTTTAATGTTTTAGCAAGTCTGAAAAAAGTTCTTCGCTCCATGTCATAGGTGATCCACCACTTGGCTACTTTATCTCCAAAAGCTGTCGCTCGCAGCCACATATTCTTGAATCTGAAAGGAGATCTCATCCTTCTGCTTCTACCACTGTTCAATCACATGATTGATGAATAATCTGAGATCAACTGCGGGAGAGGATATTGGATCACATTCGGCTCCTCTCAAGAAGTAGAAACAAGAAATCTATCCAGCCAAGATTTGGAAATTGATTACTCCGACCTTGACCATGTGAAATTAGCAGCTGTCAAAGGCAAATCAATTAGAAGATGGTTATCAATAAATTCTGAAAACTCCTCCATAGCCCTGGATATCACCCCTGCAATCCAACCTCTCCTCTGTGTTAGAACAGTGTAGCATTCTCAGAATTTTCTTGGTATTTAGAAGTAGCTACTCTACCTAGTGGTTAATTGTTTAGGCAGTGCCCTAAACTACGATATTCAACTTCGTTCCATTTTCCTTTTTGATTGTGGTTCTTTGGTTGGGAAGTAGAGATACAATCATAACATAAGATATCTTTACCCATATCTTGTACTTGAGCCATTTTTATCCCCATTCTGCTTGTTCTTGTAATATGTTATACACTTTTTTACTTGTGCATGTATTAATTAATGCTTTCTATGGACAATAGAAAATGCTTTAGAATTTTTCGATACCTGTTAGATGCTTAGTTTTTGCTGTCTTGCTATCTGATCCTTTAGGTGCATAGACTGCTAGGGGTGGCAGTTTAAGCCCATATAAGTGAAATGGATCCATTTTTCCTATATTAAATTAAATGTATCACTCATATTTTCTTAAATGGGTAAATATGGACTTCAACCTATTTAAGCTCATACAAATATGGACAAAATGGGTAAACATGAGAATCCATATATACCCATATATCACTCACTTATCATAAAAAATCCCTAATGCACTATTTGTTTTTGAAAATAAAAAATAAAAAAATGTGGGGGGAGGGTGGGGGAAAATTGAAAAGTTTTTTATAAATTTTTTTTTGGTGTGGGTGGGAGTTGTCTGGGGGTGGGGTTAGGGTTGGCAAAATCAACAAAAAGTAATAATTTATTTTAAGAAAAGTTTTTAAATTTTTTTTTGGGGTAGCTACATTTTCTATAATTCTGGAGTTCCTCTCTCTCTCATGATGACCCATCAAATTGTTGCTGAGTTTGCCTTCCTAATTCTTGAATGCATTCCCCTCACTCCCCTCGTGTGCCAGCTTTGTAAAAGTTTGTGTGCATCCCTTGCGTTGTCCATCTTAGTTCCAAATGTTAAAAAAGTTGTGCAGAATTTGAGGTGGTTTGTGTCCTCTGGCTGCTCTTCTTGTAAAGAGCATCTGCTGCAAATTAGGTTGTGTTAGACATGCATTTTCGACTACTAACCAACTGAATATCTGGACTTCGTAAGGAGAAGAACTTCGCCAAACTTTTTCCCAAAGCCAAACTGATGTTGCATTCTGTGAATCGAGCAAAAGTGTGTAGCATGACTTGACTGAAAAGATACTATCTTTCCTGTCTTTCCAACAAAAAATGTCTTTCTTGTCTGCATTTGTAGAATGGATTCCTATTTGTTGGAGTAAGATGTCCTTTGTAATTCCCAGTCATTACAGTTCCTTCTGAAAATAATATTCCATCTAGAGCTAGTGTTCCGGTTGGCTGGAAGGGAAAAAAGGATGGGGAAAGCTACTTGAGAGGTGTTGCTTCCAATTGCACACGCAGGTGTACGTGGTCGCGCAAGTAATATAGTGGCTCTTAACAAAACCGGATTATTGAATCCAAAGGACTTGTCAATTAACTATTTACTAAATTATATTAATTCTAATTATTTATTTAAGGGGAGGATTTCAAAAGATGAATATATTAACTAAACTAAAATAAAGATAAAAGACTAAAAAGCAATTAACTAAGAAAAGATAGATGTTTACACAATCAATGAATGAATCGATCTAGGATTATGATTTAACTAACAATCATGTTTAGCATCAATTTCATCAACTTATTTGATTATATAGTTATTGATTCACGGGGTTGATAATATAGTCATGATCTCCCGACCTCTAACCGTCTACCACAATTGACAGCCTAGCTACATCGTTGAGCAGGGATAAACTGAACCAACTATGGAGCATTACGTTGTCTTCCCGTATTTGAGCCAAGCAAGGCACCTAGGTATATCCCTATCCTTGACACAAATCAATTCAAGTGATATGCAAGAAAAGATCATGCTCCTTATATTCCACGTTCTATCCCTCTATTCCTCTCCCGAGTTCAAAAGAAGACAATAAATTTATTCTAATGGTGATCAAGCATCAAAATAGTAATCACAAGAATATAAGAACAACTACTATGATAAACAAATCATGCCGAATTAAAATCACCAAACAATCATATTGTAAGTAAGTATAATCCAAGAACGAGAAGTTTAACTCCACATAGACATAAAACAATTACAACGAATCATTTAAAGAAAAGATGTAAAATAAAATAAAAGAAAAGATGAAACCCTAAATCAAAAGTTAATTTCTACATTGTATCCTCCTCCCTTAATAATTATTCTTATGGACTATTTATAGATGTTGGAAACCCTAAATAAAATAATTGAGTCCAAAACAAATAGGAATCCAAAACCAAAAGGAATAAGCATTCCTGTACGCGTGAAACACTCTAGCCGCTCTTCAATTTGTATTCTTCTCTTCCCTTGCTGGCAGTAATTCCTTTTGCAGTTCGCAATTTTGCAGCATGCAATTCTTATATATTATATATTATTATATTCCATTTAATCCATTAAGCTGCCTGCTTGATTTCCTTCTTCAACCTTCCATCTTTAATTCGTTTTAGCTCCAAACTTCTTCATATTTCCACCAATTTAATCGTACAAATAAAATATACTATTAAGCACAATCCATAAAATTCAAGCTCAAAAAGGACAAATATAAATACTAAATATGAGGCAAATAATGATTTAAAATATGTAATTTGGCCTCACATCAAGAGGACTGGTGTGGCGTAGTGGTAAATGAAGTGGGTTGAGAACCATGAGGTCTCAAGTTCAAATCCTAGTAGAGAAAAATCATTAGGTGATTTCTTCCCATCAGTCCTAGTCTTGGTGGACAGAGTTACCTGGTACCTGGTACCTGTTGCTGGTGGGAGATGACATGTATCTTGTGGAATTAGTTGAGGTGCGTTCAAGCTAGTTCGGACACCATGTTATTTAAAAAAAAACTTGAGAGGAGTACGTCCCAACCAAGCATCATGCCAAAAGTTAAGCTTTCTACCATCCCCCAACTTGAAGTATGTTTTGCCTCTAAAATCATCGCAGAGTGTCTTGATGCGTTTCCAAACAGATTGACTATAAATATATGTGACTTATATATGATGCATGAATAAAGGAAACAAGTTACCTCTAAACGTGAAGATTATACATTTCACAAGAAATCTTTTCTTAAAAGAAGTTTGTCAGTTCAAATTTCATTAGAATGAAAATTCTTATTGTTGTGTCCTGTATCTTCTTTCACCCAGTATCCTTAATGTTCGGTGATTAATATGACACATTTAAGGTGTGTTTAGGTGTTCTTCGCAAGAAGATATAGTTATGTTGGAAATGGAAGAAAGGTAATAATTTTACAAGATGCTATTCAATGTAAAATTTGTGGATGGGAGATAACTTTTAGGAGGAATGGCCATGATTTGGAGATTGAAAGTATTGTTCAGCTCCTTAGCAATCTGGAAAAGATTAAACATTTAATTGGTGAGCTAGACTCTTAGAAGGAGCAAACCGTATAAAATCTTACCTACATTTGACAACCCTAGCTCTCTTTGACCTTCTATGATTATTAGAAATGCCTAAGGTGGCATGTTTTACCATGATTGCAATCTAGAAATATGTCTTTGCATAACACAATTTACAAAATGAATATTTTGAATTTTCTCTTAATCCTATCCCCAAAGCCCCATCTCATCCCCCGAAGGATCAATAATGGTATCTTACTGCTTTTTCCCTGTGTGATACCTCGAATGGCAACCTAATGGTTGAAAGGCGAGTGACTTTACCACGACATCAGTACTCACCCATATTTACAATGGAGGGTGTAGCATTTCTGATGGATGCTTCATGTATGAAGATACTAATCGTTTCACATTATCTTATAGTCATTCAACGATGGGTTTTGTTCCCAGACCTGTTTGGTGTTTGGCCTGAACAACATGTAGAAATATTAACATAGACGTTTGGAAATTTTGGAGTGCGTTTTATTGTGCACTCTATCATTTTTGTGTAATATGAAGTGGATGCTTGCCTCTGGAGTCTTGTGTGTTAAAAAAAATACCATTTTAACTCAATGGCAAGTTCTATAGAGTGGTGGTTAGACCGACATTGTTATATGGGGCAGAGTGTTGGCTAGTCAAAAGCTCTCATGTTCAGCGGATGCATGTTGCGGAGATAAGGATGCTAAGGTGGATGTGTGTTCATATTAGGTGCGGTGAGATTAGAAATGAGGATATTCGGAATAAGGTGGGAGTGGCCTCCATGGTGGACCAGATGAGAGAAGTGCGATTGAGATGGTTTGGACATGTGAAGAGGAGATGCATGGATGCACCGCTAAGGAGGTGTGAGAGGCTGGTTATAGAAGGTACGAGGAGAGATAGAGGTAGACCAAATAAATATTGGGGAGAGGTGATAAAACATGTTATGATGCAACTTCAAATTAGTGAGGACATGACCTTAGATATGAGGATGTGGAGGACACGTATTAGGGTAGAAGGTTAGTAGGTAGTGTAGTGTTGTCTTGCTTAGGGTGGTTGGTTTTTGCCAGTGTACTAGTTGTATTACTGTAGTTCTTGGTATCTTACTGCTTTTTCCCTGTGTGATACCTCGAATGGCAACCTAATGGTTGAAAGGCGAGTGACTTTACCACGACATCAGTACTCACCCATATTTACAATGGAGGGTGTAGCATTTCTGATGGATGCTTCATGTATGAAGATACTAATCGTTTCACATTATCTTATAGTCATTCAACGATGGGTTTTGTTCCCAGACCTGTTTGGTGTTTGGCCTGAACAACATGTAGAAATATTAACATAGACGTTTGGAAATTTTGGAGTGCGTTTTATTGTGCACTCTATCATTTTTGTGTAATATGAAGTGGATGCTTGCCTCTGGAGTCTTGTGTGTTAAAAAAAATACCATTTTAACTCAATGGCAAGTTCTATAGAGTGGTGGTTAGACCGACATTGTTATATGGGGCAGAGTGTTGGCTAGTCAAAAGCTCTCATGTTCAGCGGATGCATGTTGCGGAGATAAGGATGCTAAGGTGGATGTGTGTTCATATTAGGTGCGGTGAGATTAGAAATGAGGATATTCGGAATAAGGTGGGAGTGGCCTCCATGGTGGACCAGATGAGAGAAGTGCGATTGAGATGGTTTGGACATGTGAAGAGGAGATGCATGGATGCACCGCTAAGGAGGTGTGAGAGGCTGGTTATAGAAGGTACGAGGAGAGATAGAGGTAGACCAAATAAATATTGGGGAGAGGTGATAAAACATGTTATGATGCAACTTCAAATTAGTGAGGACATGACCTTAGATATGAGGATGTGGAGGACACGTATTAGGGTAGAAGGTTAGTAGGTAGTGTAGTGTTGTCTTGCTTAGGGTGGTTGGTTTTTGCCAGTGTACTAGTTGTATTACTGTAGTTCTTGTTTTTGATACCCATCATTATTTATTATTGTTTTCAATACTCTATCCTAGCATGTTTATTTTGTTTTGATTAGTGCACTATTTTGTTGTTGTTGTTGCTCCCTTATGGTACACTTTGAACTATTTCCTTATGCCTTGCTATATTTTCTTCTTTGTATCTTTAATTGCTGCATCCGAGCCGTGGGTCTTTCAAAAATAGCCTCTCTACCTCTACGAGGTAGTGGTAAGGTCTGCGTACATTATATCCTCTCCATACCCCACTTTTGGGATTTCACTGGGTATGTTGTTGTTAATTTCTCTCGACAGAATGTACATATATTCTTTTGGTGTGGTTTATCTCATGAAAGAAGAAAAAACGACAACAAATTTTTTCCGAGTCTGAGAGTTGGTGTAGCAAAGGGAAGAGAAAGTTACTGTTCGTACTGCAGTGAATCTAGTCATTATCTACTTTCTTTTACTTTGGAAATTTGGGGGCTTATTATTGCTGTTATTTGATTAGTTGCTTAGTACTCAAGGGTTTATTTCCTAGTTGTTTTGACTTCTCTTGTTTTGTTTTAATAAGCTTCTTGATCGAGAGAGTTGGGTATCTTACCTTGTTTAGGGCTATAGCTTTAGATTCTTATCATATGGATACAATTGCGGAGCATGCAACCATTTTTAGTGAAGATATTTTTCATTTGGGCTTTTATCTTTTCTTTTTTTAATATAGAGGCATTAGGGTTTTCTTAAAAGGATTTTCTATAGTTTTCCTTTAATAAGCTAGTTTGAAGTGATTCAGAGTAAAACTTCTTCCTGCCACACTTTTGCTTCATATGTATAGAGTTTTTTGGTACATCTATATAGAGTTCCTTTTAGGGATGAAATTGTGTTTCAACTATAAAATAAGTGGACCGTGAACGCACTCAACCCCAAAAGTTGAAGTGTAAGGATTGTTCAAGACTATATATGGAGACAACAACTCATCCCCTCAACCAATGCGGACAGTCACACCAACTATTCATAAATGATGAGACATTTCGCTTGTCCCTTTTAATTTTATGTTGAGATTCGATAAAAGTTAATTGTGAAAGTAATTGTACTTAAATTTGTCATGCTAGAAATTGCCGCCGGAAATATGTGAACTTGTACAAGATAAAACTGAAATGCCTTCGACAAGATCAGGTTAGTGACTTTAAACCCAGTTGCCTATCAGTTTTTTAAAGTTATATATACCTGTGTTACGCAAATTCTTTAAAAGTTATGTTTCTCCCATAAAGGGGAAAATAATAACGAGAGAGATTAAGAAATCTGGAGGATTCTATGAGTGAAAAGAGTTGAAGAACAAGGGATGTCTCATATACTCCCATGGGAAACTGCCTAACGAAATATATCTCTGATTGCTTGCAGTTTTTGTATCCCACGTTCTTTGTTTTGCATTTGCAGTGATACACTGACAATTCTTCATCAAGATGAAAACTGACATAGTTTTCCCTACAAATAAATATAGACTAACCTCTGTTCCACTTTAGTTTCAAAATTATATAGACTAACCATTTATTTTTCCAAAAATCTATTTTTCTCCCATTGCCTACCTTTGAATGCAGCTTGTTGCAAGAACTGTGGCAACAAGTTTCTAATATTTCTCCAGACACTAACACTCTGTGGAGTAGAACCCAGATTTGACACCATATATTCATCCACCCAAATTTTTATAATTTCCTTTCCCCATAAAACCTCAACTTTCACATTTAATCTCCTCAACCATTTCATGAGAAGACTCCTATTTTTATTCTTTTTTGAAACTGGTAACTGTGTATACATTTTATAATGAGCAAAATAGTACATGGTTCATACTGATTTACAGAAGTACTCCAAAACTCTACTGTCCTATACCTGTATTGAAATTAAAACATCAACAATAGAAACAAAATCATTTGAGTATAACTAATTACACCAAAAAAAACACAGGACAAGAGACAATTCAACTTGAGCTTCTGCATACCATTTCTGCATTCTCAAAACATCTAGAGTTCCTCTCCTTCTAGATTGTCCACTAGATGTTGGCTGGGAAAATTCTCCGTCTACTTCTGTTCTTAGCCTGACCTGCTTCCTCCCAACACTTAAGAGTGTCTTACACTTTTCTACGCATAGTCCATGATATGCCTTTGAGGTTTAAGAATATTCTCCAAAGTTGTCTTGTATTCGTGCAGTGTGGGAATATATGGTTAATTGTCTCTTCCTTTTCACCATAAAAGGAACATCTGGAACATAATGGGATTCCTCTCCTCATCAATTTATCCTGTGTAAGGGTTGCTTCCTTATCCAGAAGCCACACTAAGCAAGCTACTTTGTGTGGTATTTTGGTTTAACAAATATGTTTCCAAGGACAGTTGTTTAACTGTTGATTGGAGTGGTTCATCATTCTGTAATCTGCATAAACCTTGAAAGAGCCACTGTTATTACCCAGCCACCAAAATACATCTTCTCCTGTCTGAAGCCCCCTGAACTGTTCAGTTGTGCTAAAAAATTCAGCCACACTTTGAGTTTCCCAGTCATTAAACTGTCTTCCGAAAGTAAAGCCCCAACCTTGAGGTGTCCAAAGTTCTGCTATAGTTCTTTGTTGGTGTAGAAGTAGATTGTATATATCTGGAAAAAGCATTTCTAGACTGCCAACCTCATGCCATTCATCCTTTTAAAAGTGAGTGTTTCCCCATTAAGCACTTTCATCTTGGTATTGGTCTTGAATTCACTCCATAGCTCTCTAATGGATCTTCATAAGCTTATCCCATCAGGTGTAGTAACCTCCTGAGTCATCCATTTATCGTCCTCGTCATACTTTGATTTAATCCCCCCC
>NW_006239161.1:211057-262757 GCF_000226075.1 Solanum tuberosum
ATTTTAACCCCCCCCCCCCCCCCCCAACACACACACACACACACAAAGACTGATTTTCAGTAGTGAACTTCCATAACCATTTCATTCTGAGTGCCTTGCTCTGTATCTTCAGATTCTTAATTTCCAGTCCCCCATATCTCTTTCCAACTAGTGCTTAACCAAGCAAAATGCTTTCTTTCTTTGTTCCGTTGTCTCTAAAAGTTCCTCCTGATGCTATCCAACCTATTAATGACCTCTGTTGGAATTGGGAACACGGACATCATGAATGTCGGGAGGGCATCAAGAACTGAATTAAGGAGAGTCAGTCTACCTCCCAGAGACAGATATTGAGTCTTCCACCTGTCTAATTTCAGTTTACGTTCTTTGTCTTTACAACAAGGCAAGGGGGTGTGATCATTTAGACCTGCTTTTAAACCTCTTGAGTAAATCTATTACAACAGTTGTGCAGACAGCCAGTTTCTAGTTTGAATACCTAATCTAGTATCAATTTTTGCGCAAACTTTTAGGGGAAGGTACTATTATGAAAAGGCTGAATTTTCTTTTTGTCCTGGGCTGCACAGTTGTGCAGATAGCCAGTTTCTAGCTTGAATACCTAATCTTGTTTCAATTTTGGCACAAACTTTTAGGGGAAGGTACTATTGTGAAAGTGCTGAAAATACTTTTCTGTTCTGGGCTGCACAGTTCCCTTGAGCTTGCATTTTGATCACTGTTTATCTTTACTTTGAATCTCAGGTGATTGATGTGGATGTTCTTCAGATGCTCGAGGAAATAGAGAAAAAATCTGAAGTGGGTGACATCCTAAATTACAGGTCTACTGCTGAACGTGAGTTACAGGTATGTTTAAGTTTGAAAGAGCTAGTCATTATTGCCAAAATTATGTTGCATTCCTAATCGTTCTGCATTTAGAAGAATTAACTAGCTGATATGATAATAATAGTTGGTGGTGTAAATGTTATCACTGGAGATGGTGAATATATGCATGGTATCAACCGAAAATAACCAAGTCACATTTTCTTTGATAGGGCGAAATAATCAACCAAGTAACTTTGATGTTCTAAGTTTTTTTTTTTTTTTTTTGGGGGGAGGGAGGAGGAGAGGGAGGCAACTGAAACTTTTAGAGTCAAGTTTACGCTCTTTCCTCCTCTTTCAATAAGCGAGAAGGAATCCACTTCTGAGATGGAGAGAATCCCGGGATGCATATGCTCTTTATATGGTTAAAGAAAGATGCAATGAAGTGGTGGGGATGGGCAGAGAATATGTCATTTCATCATTTTGCTTCGTGTTTCATTTCTTTTAATTACTGTGGTGTTCGGTCTAGCTTGCACGCACCGCGATTATTGTAGGAGTACCTGCTATCTCGCACCAACATACGTACCGGGTAACTTTGTCTACCTAGACTTGGACATATGGGAAGAAATCACCTACTTCCTCCGTTTTAATTTGTTTGTCTTAGTTTGACTAGGCACAAAGTTGAAGAAAATAAAGAAGACTTTTGAATCCTGTGGTTTTAAACTAAAGATATGTATAATGTACCATACCTAACTGCCCTTTAATCTTGTGGTTTTAAATATGCCATGTGAGATGTTGGAAACAAAGAGTTGCCAAGTAAGTATAGAGGCATCATTTTGAAAGAGACTAAAAAAGAAAATAAGACACACAGATTAGTGTGTCTTATCATTCCTTCTTTTTAGTTTACAATGTTCGGAGAATTACTATCTATAAGTAGTGAACTTTTTTTGGGGAGTGGGTCTCAACGTTTATTTTTTCATGCTTGTTGTATTGCTATTCTTCATTTTTGTTGAATAATCACTCCCTTATATCCACACGCAAACACATAAATATATAAATAATTGATTTCGCTGGGTCTACAGGATATTTTGTTGAATTCATCTTCGAGTAATGTAAGCAACATTGTCAATACTGTTAAACCTATGGAGGATGAGCATATGTCCAGCAAGCCTCGTGGATGGTTAAATTGGCTATCACGTGGCATGCTTGGTGCTGGAGGAACTGATGATTCTAGCCAATTTTCTGGTGTTATTTCTGATGATGTGGTCAAGGTGAGCCTTATCACTCCTTTTCCCTTTACTTCCCTATCTCTGCATTGCCTATAATAAGCTAAAAAAGGGTAAATAAGCAAATATTATATTGTCTGTTGTTCATAATGGACTGTTTAGTTCTGAAGTCACGTGGAATCAATATAATTGACATATTCTCAGTATGAACGAAAGTAGGCATAGAAACTTACATACTACTACTTCTTTTTTGATGAAAAGAAACTTGCATGCTTTTTGTGGGGCTTACCTTGCGCCCTGTACTTTCTCCACCTGCAAACATACCATTTTCTGAATAAACTTTTGTACTCGTCGGAGTGGGATAATGACTTCAAATTTCACACAGTTACTATAACCCAAGATCTAGTGTGGTCAATGTCCACTATTACTATATTGTGGACAGTGGTAAAAAGGTAGCTCTTACCTCAAATTTGGGGACACGTGGCCTTGATTAAAACAAATGGTAGATCTAGTGAGCAGTGCTGGGATTGTTACCACATTAATGGTGTACTTAATTGCATTTTGGCCGAGAAGCTAAATGTGTTAAAGAAAACCTGAAAGAAGGGAACAATAAGATTCCTGGAATCTTCAAAAAAGAAGTAGAAAAGAATGACGTCCTGTAAAGGTTACTAATACTTAATAGACTGGCAGGAAGTATGGTATTAACAAAAGAATTCTCTCAAAGAAAAGAGGTAGAGATAGCATTTACTTCATAAAAAAAGAATAGAGGTAGAGACTAGCTACACAAGGTGGCAAAATGTGAAGAAATCATAGGAGGCAGAAATCAAGGTGTTAGTGGTTAAAATAAGGCAACAAAAGCACTAGTATCTGTATGAAGATGACCAGTATGCACGGACAATATGAAGCACACTGAAAGACCCTAGAAGCCAAAGAGCAACAACAACATACCAGTGTAATCCCACAAAATAGTGTCTAGGAAGGGTAGAGTGTACGTAGACCTTGCCCCTACCTTGTAGGTAGAGAGGTTTTTTCCGATAGACCCTCGGCTCAATGGTAGATAGTATCCCACAAAATAGTGGCTAGAGAGGGTAGAGTGTACGTAGACCTTACCTCTACCTTGGAGGTAGAGAGGCTTTTTCCGATAGTCCCTCGGCTCAACGGCAGATAATATCCTACCGTTAACAACTGAGATGTGAAGTGAATGCCTAGCAAGGTGGTGGGTGGTGGTTCTGCCACTCGAGCGTCTGAACCTGCATTGTTAATTACAGCGCCCCCCACAAAAGGGACATGAGTACCGTGGAATAACACTTGTATGATAAGGCAGACAAAATAACATAAGATAGGCAATAAAGCTCATGAATATAGGGGCATAAAACATGACATAGTGGTAGCGTAGGAAAGGTAAGGAACATCTTGTAGTTCATTATGCATATTATCTTTCTTAGTCCTTTTTGATGACATTATTATCTTTAATTTCTGGGATACTATCTGCTGTATCCGGGCCTTCATGCTTAACACAGCCATAATAAAATAGTGGAATACTATCTGTCGTATCCCAGCCTTTGTGCTTAGCATGGTCACAATATACCGGTGGGATACTATCTGCCATATCTGTCCAATTTTGTATAATCTGCACATGCAAGTTAACATCCACATTTCGTAGTAAGATACTAGTGGATCATTCAAATACCAAACTTTTATAATACTGTCCAATCTTGCACAATCTCTCATCCAACTTTTGAGGTGCATTTCTAAGTAGAGAAAATGGATTAGGTAAGTTGAAAAAACATGGATAACATCCATTGTTTGCATTTATGTTAGATTTGCTATATTCCTGATAAAAAATGTTAGACCAGATGTTTTTTGTGTTATTAAACTGGGGAGATCAACAATCACCTCTTCCTACATCGTAAATTCACTGCTCAACTTTGGCATATGTTCTTCTCTATCACCAAGACTGAATGGACAATGCCTGAGCATACAGCTGATCTAATGAGCTGTTGGATCAGAAGAGGGGGGAGCAAGAGTCGGAAGAAGTGGTGTAGGATAATCCCATCCTGCATATGGTCGTCAGTGTGGAAGGAAAGAAATGGGAGATGCTTTGAAGACAAATCAATGCCCATCCATGTTGTGAAAGGGAACTGCCTATCCACACTGTTTTTTTGGTGCAAATGAAATTGTATAGAGGAAATAGAAGATCTTGTAGATTTCATTGGCTCTCTGTAATCTAGATTTTATTTTTTCTTCCTCTTGTAACACTTTTTGAGGTAGCCAGCATTCCTTAATGCTGAGGAATACAACAGTACCATTTATAAAAAAAGAAGAAGTTAGTTTTACTATAGTTTATAAAGGGTTGGTATTTGCATTAACGTGATGAATTTCAACTTTTGACCAAAATACTTGCTGACACTTTTTTTTAACAGGATATATATGAAGCTACTAAGTTCCAGCCTGTTCTATCACTGGATGATGATGCTCCTGCAGACAATCAAATCTATTTCTCTTCATTGAAGTTCAACATCAAACAAGTTTCTGCTAGTATACGGAGCATGTAGGGTGTGATGTCTTACTTGTAAAAGACAAACTTATCTGACACTAAATCTACATTTTTCCTTTTCTGGTCATTATGGTTCAAAATTTAAGTGGTTGAGTTTTGGAAATCATTCTTGTGGTTTTAAAGCTATACTCAACTGTTTCAATAGCCTTTCTCCTTGTTCTTTTAAAAGATTTAGCTCTCCTCAAAAGCATAACCTGCCAACCTGGGGACCTACTTTGAATTAGAAATGGACAAGCAATGGAGACACTTGCTTTATTTGCCACCTCTTTCTATGGGATCATAGGATACACTTCATACAAAGTTCCTTTCCTTGAAGCCTCTCCCTTTCTTTACATATGTCAGTGATGTCTCTGGTGTTACTGAATACAATAAATAGACTAATCAGTTCAAAGACGATATGTGTGTTTGTCTTTTCTTGATCCTTGGCCTGCTACCTATTTTATGCTGATTATTGTTTTATGGAGTACATGGTATTGACCTGAAGTGAGTTGAAATGGATTAACACGGGGAATGATGATTCACATAGTCGACCCTCACTTGTTCTTGATTTATAGTTGTATTGATTTATGTTATGGTGCACTTACAAGTTGCGCTTCTGTTTTATTTTCTAGGAAGCTGGGTTATGCCATTGCCTGTTTGGTACTTGATGGGATTTCTGTTGGGTGTGAGACTTGGGAGGAGGCTGCTGTTATCATTGCTGAAATAAACTCGGTCAAGATGCTTAATCCATTCAGCAAACAAGTCGTTTTACGAACAAGGGTTAGTCTATGTTAAAGAAGTTAGTAATTTTGAGTGACATGTTCATATTCATGTTACTTCCAATTGCACATGCAAGTGTACGTGGTTGCGCAAGGAATATAGTGGCTCTAAAAGAGCTGGATTATCAAATCCAAAGGAATTGTCGATTAACTATTCTAATGAATTATACTAGTCTAATTATTCATTCAAGCGTGCCAAAAGAGTTTAATTTATAATGGAATATTAAGAATGCAAGAATAAAATAATAAAATTACTTCCAATAAGTGGGATAATTCCAGGGCTGCAGTGTGCTTAAGGTTTCATGCATCACATCTCATGCATGAATTAACTACGGTTATCAACCAACATGGGTTGTGGTGCACTGGTGGGAGTGCTTCACCCTTAACCAGAGGTCTCGGGTTCGAGCCCTGGGTATGGAGAAAATCCTGTTGGGAGAGCCACCCCTAAATGGGCCCTGCAGTGCGCGATTCGGATTTAGTCGGAGCTCCAATGTGAGCTCCGAACACCGGGTGGGAAACCAAAAAATAACTACGGTTATCAAATAACTGATTTACATGGTTGATTTTATGATCATGATCTCTCGACCTCTAATCGTGTACTTCAATTGACTGTCTAACTACATCATTGAGCGGGTATAGACAGTACTCAATTGACAAGCATTTATATTTCACCCCGTTTAGTAACCAAGCTCGGTGTTCGTCCGAGTGTCAATCCTAAACACGAATCTGAACAAGTGATATGTAAGAGAGAATGAGCTCTTTGTATTCTTTTGTCTATCTACCTTTCTGTCTCTCGAGTTCAAGAATAGACAATATATTTATCTCTATAGTTATCAAACATGAAATACTAAAACAAGAATACAAAAGTAATTTAAGCGACAACCAACATTAATTCAAAACAATCAATGTTCAACAATTACCCGTAGCTACAACTCCAGAACAAGGGCCTTGAACTACTAATGTCTAATAAAAGAAGAAAAAGAAAAAAAACCCTACAAAGTATTGACAACTTTATACTTGATGCTCCATAATATTTATTCCTATGGACTATTTATAGATGTAGAAATCCCTTAATAAAAGAATTGAGTCCAAAACAAATTGAGAACCCAAAACCAACAGGAATTGGGTTCAGGCTGAAACAGTTCAACCGCCTCAACAATTAGCACCTTTCATCAATTGGCAAGTGCCTTCAGAAATTGCCACGTGTCAATGAGTAAAGACCATCAATTTGCTTTCTTTAATTTCAGCCGACTTTGCATATCATATATCATATATATATATATATAAAAGAGAACCTTATGCCCGCCTAGGCGCCACCACAAACTAGAATTTTCTTTTAATTTATTTATTTACAAAACTAGCCTTCCCCTTCCATGAAAAGTTGTGACTTTTATGAAAAAGTTGCGACTTTAATGAAGAGTTGCGACTTTTATGAAAAGTTGTGACTTTTATGAAAGTTGTGACTTTTATAAAAGTTGCGACTTTAATGAAGAGTTGCGACTTTTATGAAAAGTTGTGACTTTTATGAAAGGTTATGACCTTTTCGAAGGGTTGCAACTTTTTTCCAAATAGTTGTAACATTTACGACAAGGCACAATAAACATTTGTTCACACTACCCTTTGTTGTCTATAAATAGAGGGATTTCCTCTCATTTTAATTTTAAAACAACAAAAATTCTGAACCTCTTCTTCTTCTTCACAATTAAATATTTGTGTACTTTGCTCCTGTTGAGTGACTCACTGACACCATTGCTTATGTTACAGATTCTGGTATGTATTTTTATAGTCATTTATTTATGCTTATGTTACTAAGGATAAATGATAAGATGTAATAATTTTCATTTTCTTTTACGTTATTAATGTTTGTTACAACATAATCTTATGTGTAAGATAATATAGTGTTTTGGTTTTAATGACTGATAGGCTTTAAGTATCATTTTATAAATTTCATGATATTAAATTTCCGCACAAAGCGCAGGTAATTTTACTAGTATATATATATATATATATAAATATTAATATAATATTCAATTTAATTCATTAAGCTGTCTGCTTGATTTCCTTCTATAATCATCCATCTTTAATTATTTTAGCTCCAAACTTCTTCATCTTTAAACCAATTTACTTCTACATAAAATACACTATTTAGCACAATTCATAAAACTCGTGCTCAAAAAGGACAAATACAAATAATAAATGTGAGGCAAATAATTATTAAAAATATATATTTTTGGCCTCGCATCAAGAAGATTACTGGCTTGATAACAATTTGAAATCTTTCCTTCTGATATTTCCACTGTACTCATTTTGTGGCTCATGAACTTAATGGAAAAGGGTCAAAAATGCCCTTGAAGTATGGCAAATTAAACAAAAATGCTCTCAATTAATAGTTTGGTCTTATAATGTCTCTGCCGTCAATAGTTGTGCATCTTTGACCCCTATGAACTAGGTGGCTAGTTAATTGTCTCTATGTTTGCTTGTATTTATGCATACGCCTCACTTCTTGCAACTAATTAAGATTATATTTGTTTATAAACTGTTATAGCTTAAAATGCTTTGGTTACCTTAGGTAAATTCTGATCGAGGAAAGCCCAAAATTCATCAACCTTCTCTAAGTTTCCAACTTGACATGTCGCGTCTAAAACAGGATTCTACTTTATCTGTAAAGGTATTGTCATCTTCTTTGCTTTTACAATATTTAAGTCAGTTGCAAACTTTTTACTATCACCACAATGTTATGCAGCTGTTATAAGTTATTTAATTATTGAACAGGAGGTTTTTCAGAGATTGACATCCTATAACTTTGTATAAACAGGCCTCTGTCCAGCCACTTCAAATTACTTGTGATCTAGAGTGTTTCAAGAATATTATGAGTCTTTCTTCCCTTTTGGAACACTCTTGTTCTCTGCAGGACAGGGTAAGTATTCAAGCTATTGTGATTGTTTTACTTAGAACTCCATAAAATTTGATACTTCTGAGATCTCTGGATAGTCGTCTTATTTTCACTTTGGCCTCCAGGTTAATCCACTGATCACCAAAATTCCATTTCATCGTATAACATACAAGTTACTACTTAAAACATGACATTTTGTTTAGTGGTGTTCAACGTCAATGTGTTACATTCATTTGGTAATTGATTTCTGATTGCCTTTATATCATTTTGCATGAATGTTTCTTATCATAATGAATATCATACAGTGGGTGTTCTAACAGTGACAGAGAACATCAATTTACTTTGCGATTGGGAGCTAATGCAACAAGTATAAGAGTGCAGAAAAGATGCATAAAATAATTTTGTGAATGGATACAACTATTAATAGAAGTCAAGGACAGTGTGTATATAATATTTGTAGAAGCAGAAAATATATAGATTCTAGACTTAACTTTCTCTACTATAACCGGGCACATCTTCTATAAGTTAAGGCGTAAACTAATCAGATCTCAGCTTTAAAACAAAAATGTAATTTAGCCAGAACACTTGGGAGAAGTTTGATGATTTCTAACTCAAATTCTGACTTACTTATATAACTGTTGGAGTCCCACATCGGTGGGTTAAGGGCCTTTTGGTCTCATTATATGGTCTTGGGCAATGCTCCCCTAGTTTTTGGGATTGAGTTAGCTCCCAAGTTTCATTCTTTAACAATAACTAACTTATAAGTTACATACGAACATATCCTCAAACGTAAGTTAAGAAAGAAATTTGCTAACTTTGAATCAGAGCAAATAGTTGGCAAAATAGTACTGATGGAGCACTTGGAACAACTTATCGGAAGTTCACTAGAATGTTGCTAAAATGTTATACCAATTTTTGTGGTAGCATCTCCTTTTTATGGTCATTTTTGCAACTTCTTTTTGGGAGATCTTTTTAACTATACTATTTTTTCTTAAATCTCCCAAACAAAAGATGCAAAAATTGACCAGAATAAGGCGATGCCTTTGCAGAAGTTACAGGTCAGGGCCCAAATACTATTGGAACATTCACCTAATCTGAAGTGTTGGTCGCCAAAACAATCTTTTGCAATAGACATTGGCGTCAGACGATCACTAGAAATAGACATCGTGACTTAGAAATTATCAAAAGAAATGAGACGTACACTGCTGGGATTGTCAGTGAGAATGAGAGTGTCATCGGAATGGTAACTTAGAAAAGAAGCAATGCCAGAACAGTCACCAGAAAATCATAAAAACGGAAAATTTTAGAAAACCTTATTATTGATGGATGCTTTACGTCTCTACCAAAATCGTAGATGCTCTGATATCATGTTAGGAAAATAAAAGAGAGGAGAGACATTGATGATTTGATGAATGTGTAACCAAATTATAGATGTCAAACACAATGTGGGACAATATTCAACTTTAAAATTGAACTGTCTTCTATTAAAACTCTTTTAACCTTCTAATACCTAAACTAGTCATTACATTGTTTAATAAGGCAAGGCTTTACATGCTAGATGGTGTTATAACTTGATAGTGTTCCATGTTACAGATTCTGTCATCCATCAACAGAATTCAAAATACGACTGCACGACTTCAGACTAAAATTGAGTAAGTATATCAAGTAAGCTCATCTATTTAGTAGATATTCTTGCCTCCTAGTCAAAGACATGGATTTTACTTTGATATGCGATATGATTATACTGATACAAGACAATTTGATATCCGTGATAATTCTGCTGCCTTGCTGCTCTTCCTATGTTTTATGTTTCTCCGCAGGCATGTCTTATCAAATCGCAAGACTGTTACATGGAATGTCCATATATTGGGTATTGCCATCCTTGTTCCTGGTGGAGGTGCAGATTCTGACATGCCGAAAATGGTAATTCTTCCATGCCATTGCTGGTGCATTATCCCCATTCCCCCATTATTTGTCTACCCAATGTCCTTCAGCTTTTCACTTGCTCTAGGGCTTTCTTCCTACCTTGTTATTCTTTCTAGGTCCGAAACAGCTCATATTTTCTATTCAAGTTTGGTAGATTCGATTTGCAATTCCCAATCACATGTATATTTGTGTTCTGTTCCCTAAATGAAGTTGTAGTTAGAGGATTTCACATCTACAAATTTGGGACCGTTTAGAGGAGATTTTGATTTGGTCCGAATTGAATATTCAGTGTATATTTCATGTATAGTTAAACTAAATTCAATTTTTTGAGTGTATCGTAAGGAATTGTTAGTGTATAGCTCATGTATAGTTAAGCTATATTTAGCTTTTTAATTGTATCATAATGTATAGTCAGTGTATACTTTCTATCTTTTTTTGACTATTTTTTATGTAAATAAAAACATGGCTATATTTATTGTTGACTAATTACTTTATTGTATATATTTGAAACTAGCCCAATAAGATATTGGGTTGCCCTCCAGTAATTTTATTGTGATCCATTACTTGCATGGTGTGATTGACCAATTTATGATTGAGAACTGGAAGGCTTCATTATTTCGATGTAATTAGTGCATTTTCAGTGGCCTAAAATTTCTAGTTTGGGCAGGTACTTGAAGCAGGGGAATTAACCTTTGGGTCTAAAGGTGACAGAGATACTTTATTAGCATCGCCTCTTTGCACTAGTAATGTTGTCTTGGGTTGTCAGCTTCAAGATCTCTATGATCACTTTGAGATTAACATTAGTGATCTTGAGGTTAGTCATTTGCACTTTGATATTCAACTTCCTCGTATGGTGTAAATTAAGTGATTCTGTTCTGCAGGTAAAACTTTTAACTTCAAATCCCTCTAGAACTATCCCCCTTCTGGAGAAACTTTGTACCAATATCAACTTGACATTGTGCATTATTGCTGATGAATCAGAGTTGAAAAATTGTGAGGTAAGTGAATCATTTTGATGACTATTTTTCTATATGTTGTGATAGCAATTTGATTTTTGGTTTCCAATAGTCTGTTACTTTTCTCCAGAAATCATAGGCTCTTAATTCTTAAGCCTTTATTTGTTGTCGTGTAATTGAAATTGATGGATATTGCTGGTGGTGCAAGGATCTAATTTAGTCGACAAACTATTTCTTGCCTCTATGTTTTTTTGATTTTGCACCGGGTGTCCGAGTCTCTTTGAGCCCCGACTAATCCCGGGGGTGCACAGGCCCTCGGCAAGGAGTTTCCCGCAAGTGCACCACGGTTAATTCAGGTTTTACCCAGTCCGATGGCCCTCAGAAATTGTTTGCACCCAGTGGGTTTCGAACTTGAGACCTTGAAAGGGAGCAAACCCCAAGGCTCAAGTCAATTGCCAGCAGGCCAACCCCTGAGGGTTAATTTCTTGCCTCTATGTTCTTGACTGGTAAAAAGGAAAAAAGTTTAACTGCTAAATGTACATATTAATTGTTTCACCTTTAGGTTCATTGTTTTTCTTGCCTTCAAGATACTAAAGATGCTTGTTTTCCTTCTCCTGCATTGGATGGGCACAGTTCAATGTGGGACAGAAGAGCTAATGATCCACACTGTTCAGTTTAAAATTTGAAAGCATGTAGACTCCAACTTAATTGAGTATAGTTGCTTTTAATTTAAAGAACGCATATTATCAAGGTTTCTCAACATTTCTAGACTTTTATTTTACTATCGGAAAATAGTCAAAAATGTCCTTAAACTATGTGAAATTGAACAAAAATGTCCTCCGTTAATAGTTTGGTCCAAAAATGCCCATATTGTTACTTTTTGGTAAACAATTACAAATAAACATATTGTGTCTTTCTTGTCAAACAGATAATTTTTTAAAATAATGTACTACTTTTAAAGAACTTTTTTCTTATTTTTTTCTTTTAAAATCCTATTAACTAATAATCTTTTTTCTTCTTAATCTCCTTTTATCAATAAAAAAAATAGAATTACCCCATATACATTTTCAACTAATAATATAGGTCATATATATATATATACATAAAAGATCCTTATAGCTTCATCTTAATTTTCATTTATATAGTGAATAAAAAAATTTCCTAATAAAATAGATTTTCTTTTTCATATTCTTTTCCGAATTGAAGTAGGATAAACATTTGCTAGTATATTCCTTGATTTTAAATATAACAAAAAAAAGGGTCAACAATAACTCCATCGACGATATTTAAAGATATTTTGTGATTTGAAGCAATGTAACAATTTTTTGTGTTTTGTGGCATTATGATTGTTGTATCTTAACTTTAAAACTGTATATTATATTAACAAATTTTTATCCTTCTTCAATTAATTTTTTTTGTAAAGACATAAACATATTTCCTATTTATTAGAATTTTTGTTAGTCGTTATTTAAATGAAAATTAATGATGGATTACTATGATCTTATATATATGATAATTAATGATGAGTTACAATATTTTTGTTAGGAAAAAAATGTTTTTCAAAAGAAAAGAAATAATATGTTTATAAGGAAATGAGTGTTTTTGACCAAAAAATAACTATAGGGGCATTTTTGGATCAAAGTATTGGCAGCATGGGCACTTTTGGACCAAAGCATTGACAACAGAGGCATTCTTTGACCAAAGTATTAACGGAGGATGTTTTTGTTCTATTTCACATAGTTTAAAGACATTTTTTATCCTTTTCCATCTAACTATTAAAGGTGTATCATTGAAAGTTTCTCAATAATGGATATTGTATATGTCCAGTTTGCGGCCATGTTTATGAATATAAATACATTTACCTGATAATTTTTTTTAAGAGGTGTCTGTTTTACTTGTTTTGCTTACTTTAGGACGGTTTATCCTTCTTTTATTTAAATCTTAATAACTCTAGCTTATTACCAGATGCTTTCTTTTATTTTTGTGTTTTGACCCGTGATTAATTTTATTGATAACAATCCTTCTGCATTTGGTGTACTTCATTATATATACTCTCTTTGTCTCAATTTATGTGACTTACTTTCCTTTTTGGTCAGTCCCAAAAAGAATGACACATTTTTATATTAAGTAACAATTTAACTATAAAATGTTTATTTTACCCTTAATGAAATGATTTATGGCCACATAAATTTCTATCATTCATTTTGGACCACAAGTTTTAAAAGTCTTCCTTTCTTTCTTAAACTATGTGCCGAGTCAAACTACCTCACATAAAATGGGACGGAGGGAGTATTAAAGATGATGAGATGTACTGTCATTTGTTTACAAAGTGGATTATTAGATTTTATATACAAGATACCCCAGATAGGTAGTTCCGATTTTCCTACCAAATAGTGACAATTTGACCCATAAAAGATTTCTCATGCTAGATATTTCCTTCATCATTAATACGTTACCAGTTTCAAGAAGAAATATTTCCTTCATCATTAATCATTCTTCTGCTTAAAATCTTTATTTTCAAAGTATCTCATACCTACATATGTCCACCGACTCCCATGTCGTTTTTTTTGGTTTGGATAGTAAATAATTTTATTTATGTGGGGAATGGAAATGAAAGAAATCTTAGCTGCGGTTGGGTTTGGATCCGTTTGATGGGCGTCCCACTTACTGCTAGCATGAAGTGGTCAAGGAGAGAGGAGATTTCTGTGGAGGGTAGATTGAGAGTGAAAAGGACATTTCTTTGAAAAAATCATTTTAGATGGCCCACAATCAAAGTGAAAGGAGATGGTGATAACATACCCAAGGAGGTAGAAGTGGAATGTGATGGAGTTTATATAATCCCAATCTAGTGTGAATTTCAGGCACATGTGCTCATCGATGGAGTTGCTGAGAATGTGGTCTTGTCGGTTAATACCCCAAATACCAAAAATGATACACGTGAGCTAGGTTTAGACTCTTCTTTATTATGTACCTGCACAATTTTCTAATGAAGCCGAATAAATATTGCTTAGAGATTCGAGGGTGCATAATATTCAAAAGCCATGTCATAACAAGAGAATTATCGGAATCCCATAGTTAGGGTCAGCTATGGCAGGTGCTTTCTTTTCACCAGTTATATACCCAATTAATTTTTTAGATTTAATAAAAATTATGCAAGATCTTGACCAAACACTACCGGCATCATCTAATTTTACAACATTGATTTTGAGACCGAAGTATTATCTACCGTCTTTGCATCCTCCACTGAAGAAATAATGGTCCAAAACAATTTTCAAATTCGAACAATAGTACTTCTCAATCTGGACTTCCAACGATAAGGAGAGACAACAAGCTTTCAGATCTGCACTTCAGTAAGGAAGAACTGTAGCTGGCACACTAGAATATCACTTCTAGTACTTGAAAAGTGATGAAACCGGGATGGATAGGCTCAGATTTAGCTGGCGAAACCAAGGAAGAAAGAATATCTCCTAGACATTATCAGAAAGTGGTCCACTCGCTGGCGCGTGAGAATGATGTGTAGCTGAAGTTAGAGCTTTCAATAGCGCATGCCGAGGTCTTAGATGGAGCTGCTGACTGGGTTTTTGTTGCCGGTGGTAGAGGAAACCTGTGTTGTTGGTGTTTTATGTAAAACACTGCTCGAGAGATAACCAAGGGACAACTTGTTTAGGTCACGAAAAAAAATGCTCAAGGGAGGTTACTCAATCTCATGCTACAAATAGTGTTGCAGAGGGAGAAAACTCATCTCAAATAGGCAACAATGGCTCTGTTCCAATGAAGATTACAAGAAAAGAAAATTTTCTTTGTATTTCTTGATGATCTTTACATCCCATGAGAATGAGTGCTCAAACATTGAGTCCTAAGACTAAATAAGGAAAGACAATCAATTACAATATTCTATAATTAATTTACTCGTATAATTAAACTACAAAATCTCTAATCAATAAAACATAGAGCCATCTAAATAGAACTCTTTGGAAGAAATTGAAGACTCATCATTACCAACTCTTCTAAAATGTCACATAGCCATAAACAACATGAGGATCCATTTTAACAACAAAAAATTGATATGATTCATTAGTTTGTGGTTGTATTACTGCTTACAAATTATGGCTTGTGCGAGGCTTGTTCAGAGTTGAATGTATTAGCAAGGGACTATAGGGGAGGTGCTTCTGGGATGGAAATTCAGAAGCACGAATAGGAGAGCATGGGAAGTAGCTCTTCTAGCATTCATATGGACAATATGAAAATTAGAAATAGGTAAGCCTGTAAATGGATGGAAATTCTTGATTACAGACTAGTGGATTATTTTCTTTTCTGAATTTGGTAAAACACTCTCTATGTTCCTGTTAGTGTTCATAAATGGATGCTTTTTTTAGAGAATCATGTCTTCTGTAAGATGCTTGATGTTGAAGTACTATCATCTTTGAATCTACGTTCAAGATCATGTGGTGCTTTGATGATTCTCAAACTATGTACAAGAGACAGTTTATATGAAGAAAGAAGACTGAAGAATGAAGAATGACGAATGAAGTTTCAAGAACCATGTCCTCAGTGAGATAGATCTCTAAGAAGAAGTGAAGAAATTAACAAAACCGTCAGAGGAAGTCATTAGAGAATATGTTCCTCTGGGGTAGCATGAGAGACTATCAAGAATGAAGTTGTTTCACATCTGCACTAGGAAGTAGGAATCATTGGAGAATTGTAGTACGGTAGAATTCAATTCGACAAGGAACTGAAATTCTATACATGGAAAGCTATCATACATTATGCACATGGAATTAGCTTGAAAATAGGAGAAAGAAACTGACGCGTGAAATGTTTCAAACCAAGTCAAACTAGTACTGGATTTTGTGAAAGTCTCGACCTTATTTATGTTTTGGATTAGAAAACCACAAGGCAACTATATAAACAACTTTGGAGTGAGACGTCAAAGTTAAAAAGTTCTACACGAAGAGTTTCGAAGAAGAAGTTGTTGCTACAACGAAAGAACCTGTTGCTATCAAGATTTATCCATATAGTTCTTGAGCTGTAATAGTAGTTTCTTTGTGTTGGTTCCAAGACAATATCTTGATTACTTTCTTAGTTGATTGTATTAGGTGTTTTTTGTGTCCATAAGTGACTTTGTTGACAAGATAGAGTCATTGAAGTAGAAGAGTAGAGAGGGTAGAGGTTGGGAACGATTCCTTAGGTTTTACAAGAGCAGTTGTAAGCCTTAAATTTGGCTCGAGTTTAGTGAAAGAGTTTGAGTAAATCCTACGGAGGTGGGTCGCGGTTTTTGCCTCCCTTGAGCAAGGAGTTTTCCACGCTAAATACTTGTGTTGATGTACTATTTGCAATTTACCTTCTGGCATAAGTGCTCAAGGAGTATGGTACTTTGAGTACTTAGGTCGCAGCCAAACTAACACTTGACCTTTTATATAAACTTTGTGTGTGCCGATTCCCCATCTGATCGATGCGATTTTACTTGAAAAGAAGAGGAAGGTTGCATGATATTTTGATAGGTTATTGAAAATTGTAGGAAAATTATCTCTTAGATAAATCCAAGGCCTTGAATATTTTATGCGACTTTATGTGTAATATGCATGTACATATATTGGTGGGTTGTTTACAATAGGATCTATGAAACTGAAGCTTGTATGCGATGACCGAAAGATAACAAAAAGAAAAGGCTTACCCCGTGCATGAAGTGTTCTCTGGCTGCTAAGTCATAGGGAGAGAGTGGCCTATAATGAACACTATTTTCCTTTAAATTGCCACAAAGAGACTGTATCCATGCCTAAAAGCTTGCGACATACAGGTTAAAAGAGTTGATCTATCATTGCATCAACACCTGCCCTGATTCCTAAAAAGGATAAAGTTAGAAACTAAATTTTGTGAGATACATGATTTTTTGATGATTGTTGGGTGTATGTTGATGTAATTAGTGCTTCTGATCTGATGAAACATGGCAAGTGTTTTGGTTTCGTTCACTGGATTAAATTATGCAGGTGGTACATTCATAAAGGTATAATAGTTGGTGTGAAGCATGAAAAAGATATTTAAGTTGGGACTTTCACACTAACAAACTGAAACCTCTGCTGACTTGAGTTGTCGTATGGAGCAATTTCTGTTTGAATGTTACAATGCTACTCTGCTTGCTATAGTTTCTAATTATCAGAGTATGAGATATCTGATCAGGTGTTTATAATTTAGGTTGCTTTCTTTCTTTATTTCAGGTTGACATAGAGGTTTCATCTGTTCTTGCTCACTTTTCACCATCTCTTTATGGAGCAATTATGGACCTTATTGTGGATTTTGATATACTGGGTTTATCATCAGACTCCTTGCGCCCAACTACAGTTGATGGTAGTGTGATAACTGCTGTTTTTTGGTTCTCCATTGCTGCAAATGTGAAATCTATTGGTTTCTTGATCGATTTTGAAAGTGATGTAGAAAATGCGTGCAGTCTCATGCTATTGCTTCAGATATTAAATATTCGGTATGTTGTTAGCATCTTGTTTTACTTTTCTATCAGCCAGATAAAGATACACCATTAATAATAGAGAAAATACGCAAAAGATAAGATGATAGACAGATGCCGAAGTGAAACTGTGTTGCAGCTTTATACTCCTTGGCAAATCATAAATATCTAGTCTCTCTGTTAATCCTTCTGCTTTGCACCGTAATAATGCTACAAGAACTGCTATAAAGCCTAATCATCATACCAATGTGATTTTAAAAATCATTTCTGTTTGGTGACTCTCATGAATGGTCTCTTGACATGCATCTCTAGCTTAGCTGTTTATTTCCAAAAGGGAAAAAGGTCAAATATACCCTTGAACTTTTAAAAATGGTATGTATATACCCACCGTCATACTTTAAGGTAGTATGTATCCCTACTGTCATACTTTTGGACCATATATACCCTTTAATCAAATGGACAGACGCATGACGCTATCTCAATAACTTACGCGATTCTTTATTTTTTTTTAAATCCAAAATTTACAAACCCACCCAATTATATCCCGACCAATTTTTTTTAAAAAACACCCATTTTGCATTGCCATAAACTTTTGCAATCTTACCAACAAAGTATTTGATCAGAAAACTCACAAAATCAACAACTTTACAACTTGATAATATTAAAGTATAACCCAAAATATTAATAAAACAAATAAGAAATCAATTCGTTTGTCCCAGAAACTTTAAATTTCATATATTATCTACAACTATCTTCATGACTACAGTAATTATATAAAGCAACAAAACTTAAATCGTTAAATTAATATGAAAACTATGTATATATTCCACTCTGTTTAGGTTTAGGACTAAGTAATTACCCAAGAAATAGGAGTTCATCAACAGGAACACAGATGAGATTCAGAGAGAAATAGGAGCCAATTGGAGAGAAACTCAGAGACAATTCAGAGTTCATCTGGAATTGTAATTTTGGAATGATAAAAAAGCTGGTGGGTGCAGTGAAGGTGGGGAATCCAGAGTTTTTGAATGGAGTATGGAAGGGGTAGAGATGCATGCTGAGAAGCTTGAATCGGAGATCGGAAATTTCTCGAAGCTTTTGTTACTTGCACTTTGGTTATGGTTTCCTTAATTTTGGTCTTAAGTGGGTCAGGACATATTTGTGTGGGTTTTTAATTTTTTTTTTAAAAATAATTAAAAAATTGGGTAAGTTATTGAGATGGTGCCACATGTATTTCCGTTTGATTAAAGGGTATGTATGGTCCAAAAGTATGACGGTAGGGATACATACGACCTTAAAGTATGATGGATGATATATACTTACCATTTTTTAAAGTTCGGAGGTATATTTGACCTTTTACCCTTTCCAAAATAACTTGAGTTGCATAAGGTCACAGTCATAGTGGGGTCGTTTTCTGCACTGTTTTCAATTGCATAGGTTTTGTTTATTCACCTCAAGTCATTCTTGCTGCAATGCCAATTTCAATAAGTCAGTCATGACATCCACAATTTGTAATCAAAACTTTAGCATTGATCAGAACAATTCTTGAAATTCTATGGATATTTTTCTCGGAATCAGCTTGATTCTTGAAGAGCTTCCTTTTACCAGCGGTGTCCAGGCTAACTTGTGCAGACCTAGACTGATCTACCTGGTATATGTGTCCTCCCACTAGTAGAGGTATTGTGTGATTCTTCCCACCAAGACTTTAGCAGATGAAGAACTGACCTTATATTTTTGTCTCATCATGTGCCCCTGATTTTCATGGAACCTTTTTTGACAGCTACACTACATACTTGGGTGCTGAACTTGCTTAAGTTATATTTTATTTATAGTAAGCAGCAAGTGAACATGACGGCATATCTGGTGAGAAAGGAAAAAGAGGAAAATGAGATTAGTCTAGAGGTGCATTTAAAGTTGTGCTTGATATAGTCGTTTTTCCATATAACCTTTAAAATTCAAGTATTCACGGTAAAGAAAATGGTAGAAAACATTAGATTCTGGTATCTATTCTTGAGTCAGATGTATTTCCTTGTGTTCCTTGTGAGTCAGGAGAGTGATTCTTTTCAAATATTATCTGTTAAGCATTATAGCATTCATTTATGAAGTTTGAATGAAGTTGCAGGTTTGATGGGAATGAGTCCTTGGAGGGAAGAGCTTCAGTGAAGGAAATAAACATCCATAATTATGGTGGTAAAAGTGAAGGAAAAAGCCTCATCTTTTGCTCATCTCAGAGCTTGTCTGGATCTATGTATCAGGATTGTAATGATGTTAGCATTGGTCCTCAAAGTGGGAATTCTGATGAGAGAAGTAGTACCAACGATCTGTGCCTTCTGTTCGATTACAAAACCTGTGGGAATTCAGGATTCATTGGCCATGAATGTAAATTAAGTTTAAGTGGTCTTGATATTCACTGCCACCGTTTTATAATTGGAGTTTTGGTAGGATTTATTGATAAATTATCTAATATCAGACCTTCTCTTCGAGTTGTGGACAACCCTGTAGTGAATGGTGAGAATTGTGTTCCTACTTCTGCTTCTTCGCTTCAAAATTCTGGTTCTTCCAACTTCTTTGAAACCTCCTTCTCTGAATGGGCAACTGTTTCATTGGATCAGTTCCCTTTCATTACCCTAAAAGATATTGATTCTTTTCGTAATCTTGGAGGTTTCTCAAATGATAATACTCCTGAGTGGAGGAAGGTTCTTAATTTAAGAGACTGGAAGGACAGCAATCCTAAGGACGACATAGAAGATAGATCTAACAGTCAGCTTCCAATTTCAGTTAATTCTTCTTTTCAAGTTTATGGTGCTAAAAGGGCGTATTTCATTGACTTGGAGCTCAGCAACAGTCGAGTTCATTTTCATGAATCCTCTTACATAATTGGAACTCTTCTGTTTCCAAATGTCAAGTCTGCATTGTGTATTTGCGCCGACTATCTGGATGTACTTTGCTGTGCAGAGGGGTTGGTTCTTTCTTCTCTACAATGGACTCAAATGATGCAGGATTTCCTTTGGGGTCCCTTGGAATCCACTTTCCCTCCAACTTTAAAGTTGCGTGTCTGGAAAGAGAGTGTAAAGTCTCCGTTGAAAATGAGTTTAAGTATCAAGCACGTGTCTTGTGTTTTACCGCCTGAGTTCCTTGCAGTTATCATTGGTTATTTTACCTTACCTGATTTGAGCTCTAGTACAGATGGATTGCCTATTACTGAAAGCTCCGACTCTAATACTTCAAAAGATAATGTATGCACTTCATTCATGTTTGAGATACTGGACTCCAACTTATTTATACCAACAGGGAGCAGCGTATCTCAATTTCTGAAGCTTGATATACAACGGTTATACTCTAGTTTCACGGAAAATGGTGAAGCAAAGTTTGTGCTGAAGGATATTCCTATGGAGTGCTTGGTTACAGAAGATGAAATTGCTCACAGAAATGATTGTTTAAACTTTTTTGGATATGACTTATCACTATCTTTGATGCTATTGGAAGAAGCAGATAATTTGTCAGGTTCTTTTTATGGCCCCACTTGGACAAATATCAACTTGATTGCGCCATTTAGTGCCGATGTATGGGTGAGATTACCATCCCAATGTGAATGTTGTGATGTTGTATCCTGTTATCCAAGTTGCATTATGACAATAGTCAAGGATTGTCAACTCAATGCTGAAGGTAAGAAACAGATTTCTGTCATATGTTTTCTCGAGTATTGAAGCAAAACTTTTGGCACCTCAGTATTTGCTGTGTCTTTGTCCACAGGTGCATCACTCGTGAATGGATGTGAAGCAATGATGGATGTCATAGATCAGTTTTCCTTGGTTGCTAAACAAGCTGAAGCATTCAAATCTGATACCTTACAGTTTTTTCTACACAGGGAGGGAAAAGAGGGACAAACCGCTTCTCCACGTCAAGGCTCTCTTGAAAATTTCATGACAATCCGAGCGTCTGTGAGGTCAATGTCCATAAAATTGCGACAACATAAAGGAGAATCAGTTGCTTCTGACCTTATTGGGGAAGCTAACATGCAGTTTCTTTGTTCTGCCTCTTTAAAAAATGATGAGCTCTTAAGGCTGAAGATCTCCTTCTCTTATCTACAGATATTCTCGTCTCTTAACTCTGTTTTGCTTGCTGAATGCTGTTCTAAATCTGGCTCTCCAGTTATTGTGATAACCTTTTCATTGTCTGATCAGGGTGAAAGTATGCTTTCTGTTTCTCTGCCTTCGCTAGATGTTTGGATACATATGTCTGACTGGGTTGCAATCATCAATGTACTCCAGTCTTCTTCAACCAAACAATCCAATACCTTAATGACAAACTCATTATCAAACAATATGGCATATGTCCCTGTTGACCAACTCAGGGATGGTGAAAATGATGGTCCGCAAAATTCCCATCCATGTCCTAATATTTTATCTACTGAAGAAAATGTAAGGCATGATACTGGAGTTCATTCTGTTGAGTTGGAAACTATCTGTCTCCGAATTCATATTCCTGCTTGGGTTAGAAAAGATGCTTTTATTATATCGGAGGTGAAGCAGGGTGACAACCACATGAATGATTTACGAAACACGATTTATGGACATCGACATGGATTTTTCACTGTTGGCTTTCAAGCTAGGAATAGTAAACTGTTTTACTTGGGGACCGTTATGAGACTGAAACTTGATCTAGATAAAACCTGGGGTACAGTGGAGCTTGTGAAGGATGATAACACACGCTCGTGGCCCCTGTTTGAACTATTTCAAGTGAACCTTGATGCTGCAGTTTGCACTAGTTGCATTAAGCATATCCATGGGAAGGTGGATCTTCAGTGTCATTGCCTGGATGTATGGCTGTCAGATCACATTCTTTATTTCTGGCAGTTTGTGGATTTTGAAGGTCCAGCAGCTGGGCCTTCTCAATTTAGTTTCAGTCAAGTGAACTTTGATATCCAACTTAGAAAGTTCTCTCTTCTTTTGGCTGATGGAAAGGTGATTTCCACTCCATAACACTGTCCCTATTTACATCATTTCTGTAGTTTGCCTTTGCTAGATTGGGCTCCAAGATTGATTGTGATAACTTGATCTGCCTCAATTCTCTTAAATTTCATTATTATCCTTAGAAGTTTTAATAATTTATGCTTTTAACAGACAACACTAGAAAGTAGTAGACCACCATCATATTTCCTTTAATGCGTCCTTTCATTTCCCCTTTATTTGGGAACAATAGATTGACTGTTCAGGACAGGAGTTATTTCTCAGTGGTAACTGATATCTGTTTTGCTGGAATTCATATTTTCTTAGCTGCTGCACGGAACTTCTCTTGCAGGATCTCATATACTCTATATGAATTTCGTCGTTGACATTGAGTGAAGTTATGAACATTCATGCTTCTCGAATGCAGTTTCAAACTTCTGAAATTGAGTTCGGCCCAAATTTTCATTTTCTTTACATGTTAATTGAACCCCAACATCCCTATTTTGGTTAACCCAATGCTTCACCACCAATCTTATATTGTCCCGGCTTTTAAATGTCCTGCTCCTGCCTGCTGACGAAGTATTAAAATATCCACATTGGTTGAGGGAAGGGTTATCGTATCCCTATATGCTTCTGGACATCTTCACCTTATTAGCTAGAATTTTAGTTAAGTTTGGCCTAATATCCATTTTCTTTACAACTATGCTCATATTTTCTTGAAAATAGTGTCATGGTTCTTTTATCCTCACTGTCAAACTCCTTTGCACTGAACTGGGAAGAGTTTCTTTTCATGCTTGTTGTTTCTTTCCAGTATTTCCTTTGTTTATCTTTTGAGTGCAATGAGGTATTGTTCTTTGATCATCTCTACTGCTAATTGTATCACATAATTGCCTGTTTTCTTCTGCTACATACGTTTTGCTAATATGTATATATTTTTCTGTAGTGGAGTTCAAGCGGACCTTTGCTGGAGTTACTTGTGACAAACTTGCTTCTTCACTCAAATGTAGCTGGAAATGAAATGGAGGGTTTGGTGAAGTGTGAAGTCGAAGTGAACTATAATAACATTGACATGGTAGAGATGACAAAATCATGATATATCTTCTTTTGATTCTGATTCACTAATTTCTGTTCTCTATTTGGACAATAGGTCTCGTGGGAGCCTTTCCTAGAGCCCTGGGAAATCCAGCTAAGCATAAAAAGGCATGATGACAGTTCCCTTCTGAGTAGTGATGTTACTAGCAATCTTCATATCAAGTCGACAACTCAACTTAACTTGAATCTTACTGAGTCCCTTATTGAGGTACTTTGGTTTTCTTGTTCTACAGGCAAACCCTATGTTGCATTCATTGATAAAAAATACCAATTGAGAAGTTCTATTATGTTCACCATGGAATTTGGTAAAGCTGTTTGTATCTGTCCTTATTCATTATTCTTTATCAGGCTATCAATGTGCTGACTGTCATTGTGGAATCAATGATAAGAAATAAGCTGTTTTACTTTGGCATTGATAAATGACACACTTGTGAGGGTATGGGCTGTACTCCCTTTATATGGTTTTGGGTAATCTTATCTCATTAACTAGGGTTTAGGGGAGAGTTAGGTCTAAGATCTATATCCTGACATTGTATCCTAGCATGCCTCATCCCTATTTTTGGTTTACCTAATGTTGAACCCCCATGTTATGTTGGTCAGGCTCCAAATGTCAATCCTGGGTGTTCAAAAGGGTGCTGAGAGTCCTTCATTGGTGAAGGACGACGCCCTGAAGTCTCTTTATATGCTCTTGTGTTTAAGTCTAAGGTCCAATTTTCTTGACAGAAGCTCCTTAGACCTTCCCTTATTCTCCCCTTCCCAAATTATTTATTTATTATTTTGTAATTTTCCCTTAAGGTTTAATTGTCTATTTCCAGGCGAAGAAATTAACAAATATTTAATATTGCATTATCAAACACAAAAGTATGTATCAGTTGATAACTTGATATCTAATAACAAATGATCAGTATTATCCACTCATATAAACTCAACCGTGGCTCATAATATGCTAGATTAATTTGCTGCATCTTTGAAAATGATATGACTAAGCATAAATTAGCCAGGTCATCCTTTGGGAAGTGATTATATCACTCAATATCCCCAATCCAGAATTGTTTGGGTCAACTACATTAATCATCTCTGTCCATAGTCAGATATTCATCATAGGTTGGTTACATTTTATGCTGGATGTTAACCTGGCACAACTTGGTCCTCCTTTATTAAATATTGGGACTCAATGTGTTTTACAAAAGCTCAAATAGATGAGTTCCTTGGTTAAAATGAGTGGGAAGGCTTTCTGTCATTCCCTGAGGCTACCTCCTTGACGTAAACACGGGACCTAGGATCACGAGTGACCCCAAGCTAACCCTGAAGGCTTTCTATCACGCCCCGAGGCTACCCCCTTGACGTAAACACGGGACCTAGGATCACGAGTGACCCCAAGCTAATCCTGAAGCTGGCATATCATAAGCATACTAAACACAACTGAATAAAGAGATACTGTGCGGAAGCTAAAACATGAGATAACTGAAAGATGGGGAATATGTCCGATGTATACGCCCCCATCAAAAGGACCCAATATACCTTGTCAGAGGTATAAAGGCATGACTGACGTGATCACTAAATTTGATGCCCACTGAGGGGACTTATACTCCTACGGGGGCACGTAGTTTTGGGACTATGAGGGTACGCTGAACCCTGGTCCAACTCGTTGCTAAGCTTACTCCCAACTGAAAATGTATCTGACACAACATAACTGAAATATTGGATAGCTCAATATTTTGACATGCAAATCTGAGAATGTAACATTTAAGTACTGACAATGTAACATTCAAAAATTGGAGCAAGTATAATTCATGAACTAAATTTTTTTATACAATTAGGGCTTTGAGTTTCGTGCAAGGAACTAAGCAAACTTTTCAAGAAAACAAGCTATTTCGATTTAGGATACTACAACAACTAAATCACAACAATTATCCAAGGTTTTAGAAACCTTAGGTCTAAACAAAATATGGAGAATCAAGAATCTGACTGAATTCTAGGGACCTGGTGGACGAAAGGAATCTACTAGTGAAATCCCACATACCTGGTGACCAAATCTATGGAGAAATCCTTCGATTTCGGGGTTGAAACTTTAAGCAAACCTTCTGATTGTTCTTGGGAAACTGTCGCTTCTTTCTTCTCCTTTTTGCTTTAAGCTTGGGTGATTTTTGGTGAATAAAGGTTCTGGGTATGTTTGACTAAGTTATTAGGCTTAAACTGAATAAACGACGTAGCTTAGACATCAAATGACGTAGTTTAAGTGCCCAACACATAGGGGAAAGGACCAAAACGACCCTGACTTAAATCTGACGAGTGCCACCTACTACAGAACTGACAGGCCGTCGGTTGACCTACCAACCGTCGGTAGGAGTCGTCGGTCAAGCCCTGCCCGACAGGGTTTCACTAAAACGAGCATAACTTCTTACTTGGAAAGAGGATTCAATTATCTTTCATTTGATAGGTCGTGGGCCACCTAATTCATTATGTGCTAAAAGATATGACCGTTTGAAGTTGACCCAACAACAATTTTCCTCTAATTGGCTGTTGACCCTCACCTACGGTTCGTAGGTCCAACCATACGGTCGACCGTGGGTGGGATCAGAGACCATAAAACTTTGGACCCCAACGACGGAACCATCCTACGGTCCGTGAGTCAATCAACGGACCGTGGTTCAAGACCGTATGTGTCATCTTTAGATTCTGAAATTCCCCCAAGTCTGGGACTGAACCACGGGACCCCACCTACGGTCCGTGGTCTATGGTCCGTGGGTGGTTTCCGTTGGTTCTGACACCAAATTCTGGAAAGCTGCATTTTCTATTTTCTTGAGTCCGAGGTGTTACACTTTCCTTTTTAAGGAGAACAATGATCCCTAATTTCGGTAGAGGGGCAGCTCATTACCCACCGAGTTTCAAACCGTGTGCCTCTGGCCTGGGGATTTCTCTAATATATGTATGTGTACACACAGAGACATATATGAGTTCATTATTTTAAATACGCAACTATTGTAAAGTTTTTTGTGTTAAAGAAATACTCATCCTTAGATTCCTTTCATCTGATTGTGTTATCAGATTTCTTGCAATATGCTCACAAAATATTGAATGAATTAGGACATATTGCACCATGTAAAACTTTCTACCGAACTTACTGATACATTTCTCTTTCTTTTTTCTTGCCGTTTGGTGAAGGTTGTTTCTAGGACAATCGAGATGATTAAAAATGCAGGGGATCTGGCGCAGATGGCTGCTCATTCTGAAATCCCATCATTCTTAAATTCTCAGAGAAGTGAAAATCTGGATACCGGGAGTTCTCCTCCTTACATACTGCAAAATTTGACTTCGTTGCCTTTAGAGTTTCATGTCTATCAACAGCGGCAGAGTGGTTATGGCTTAGAAGTATCCTCCATGAAAAGTAGAAAGTATTTACAACCAGGATCTTCTATTCCAGTTTATGTTAGTGAAAGTCTTGAAGATCAAATTTTACGCTATAGTCCGGCCCAATCCTGGGAACAACTTGGTGACAAAAAATCGGTGGAGCCATCACATCATTATATCATTGTTCAACTTGAGGGAACGTCACTTCCTTCGGTTCCTATTTCAATGGATCTTGTTGGGCTTAGGTACTTTGAAGTCGATTTTTCCAAATCATCGAGGAAGCCTGATGTTGATACAACTAAGAATGTTCCAAACAGTAGTATAAACGATGGAAAGAACAACAAAATAGAAGAAAAAAGTGGTTTTATCATTCCTGTAGTGATTGATGTGTCCATACAGAGGTACACGAAGATGGTGCGATTGTACTCAACTGTAAGTGCTAATGCAGGTTATATTTTGTGCAGCTTTGATTTACTGTACTGCTTTACATATTTCTTTTTTATTACAGGTAATAGTATCAAATGCAACTTCTGTGCCTCTTGAAGTACGGTTTGACATTCCATTTGGTGTTTCTCCAAAGGTATATTGGTAAAATGATTAGTAGAAATCTCCGTATCTCTATCGGCAAAAAGGGATATTAGTATCTATTTAGTTTTGACTGGATTTGTGTTCCTACACCTTCATGTAACTTGTCTTTTCCCTTCTTTGTCATTTCAGGTTCTGGACCCCATTTATCCTGGTCAACAATTTCCTCTTCCATTACATTTGGCTGAAGCAGGCCGAGTGAGATGGCGTCCTCTTGGTAATTCTTACTTGTGGAGTGAAACCCACAGTATTCCAAATATTCTTTCTAATGAAAATAAAATCAGCTTTTTGCGCTCCTTTGTCTGCTATCCATCTCATCCGAGCAGTGACCCTTTCCGCTGCTGCATATCTGTGCATGATTGGTGCTTACCTTCTGCTGTGTCACCAGAAAAAGGCTTTTCTTTGTCCAACAATGTTCTAACACAGACCAATAAACCTCATAATAATGTAACTTACATGGTTAAGCCCGAGAAGAGGAATGTGCATCAGTTGACTTTAAGCAGTCCATTAGTATTGAAGAACTATCTACCGGAGACGGTATCTGTGACAATAGAAAATGCTGGTGTTTGTCGTACTGCAGCTGTGTCAGAGGTATGCACTATGTTATAGTAACTATCTTTTTCATGAATTGATTTATTTTACTTTGTGTTCACCAGCACAATTTTCCCCGTTTCCAGGTTGAAACTTCTTTCTTCCATGTTGATTCATCACATGACCTCATAATAACTTTCGAGATGCATGGATATAAACCTTCAGTTGTGAAATTTCCACGTGCTGAAACATTTGGTGAAATAGCCAAGTTCAGCGGAACAAGGTTCTCTTTGTCGGAGACTATTACTTTTGACCCTCAATCATCAGATGGTACTGATTGAATCTTGCTTTCCTGTTCTTCTACCGGTGCCAGCATTATTAGTTCTCTCTTATTATTTTTTATTCTTTAATCTCCACTTTATTAGGTCCTCTTTGTGTTGCAATTGAGAAGGTGATGGATGCATTTTGTGGAGCTCGTGAAATATGCATTTCGGTTCCATTTTTGCTCTTCAATTGCACTGGTTTCCCACTGGTTGTCTCTGAATCCATTAATTGGACAAAAGGCCATTTTAGTGTTATTACTTCTTGCTATGATGTGGACGAGCAGGACTTGGTTCTCCACAAGAAAGATGGTCTGGGCATTTTTTCTTCTAATCAATATATGGATACACCTGCAAATAGCAATAGTCTGCCAGTAGCTCCCTTGAACAATTACCTCGTTACAAAGTCACATGACAGTAAATTCTCTCAGGCGGAATCGATTTATTTTGATAATTCAACAAATTTTCATCGAGGTTCACAGAAGCATGATATATATGCTTCGAAAGCATCGCTTCACAGGAGTAAGTCTTACACAAGCAGTCAATCCAGCTTAAAGTCCTGTGGGTTAACAGAAGGTGATGCTTGGAAGGTCAATTGCCGGATGTATTCACCTAACCCAAGTTCGTCTTCTAGTGAAATTATGGTCAGACTCTGTAGATATCTACCAAATTCACTGATGAATGACATTCCTAATGATTCTTGGTCTAGTGCTTTTGCCCTTGTGCCGCCTACTGGTTCTAGCAGTGTAACAGTCCCACAACCATCCAGGAAATCTGGTTATGTGATTTCTGTTGGTGCTGTTGCAGCACCATTTTTTGGCAGGACAAAAATCATTACCTTCCAGCCGAGGTACTCTACTATGTCAATATTTTGTTATTTACTACTATCTTCAAGGTATTTATATAGAATCTTCCTGCAAGGAATATATCTATAATAAAGCACCCATAATTCTACAGATACGTAATCAGTAATGCATGCAATAAGGACCTGTATTACAAGCAAAAAGGAACAGATGATGTTTTCACATTGGAATCTGGAAGGCATTCTCATATTCAGTGGACAGATACATCGAGGTATATTGTGACAGTGTTGGCATTTTCATTGCTCATTGATATCTCAAGTTACTTCTAAGACTCTGTTTGGTATGGAAGAAAACATTTTCCAGAATTTGTTTTCCAATTTTCCCATGTTCTGTTGAAAAAGAATTTTTGGAAAACATTTTCTTTAGGAAAACAAGTTGCTTAATCATTGCCAAGGTGTCTGCTGCATGACACAGTAACAAACTATTTTGTAGCCACCTCATCCATGCCATCCACTTTTTAATTTGCTATTATCATTGTCAAGGTTACTGTGAAACACTTGATTCTCTTTATGAATTTGCTCGGATCTATAAAGGGTAATTGATGAGGGTGTGATGATTGTGTGAACAGATATTGTTAAATGTGAGGGACCATATGTTGTGGGAAGTCATTGGTAAGATGTCGTTTCTGACACTATTCTTATGAAACAAGTGATTAGTTAAGTCTGGGAGGCAATACGTTTTAATTTTGGACGAACGAAAATCAGAATTGTGATTCGCGTAAATTTCGTTCCCTTTTTTTTCTTCTTATTCTTGTTATTTATTAAATGTGTCAATGTTTCCCAGGGAGTTGCTAGTCTCTATTCAATTTGCTGAACCTGGATGGCAATGGTCTGGTTGCTTCTTGCCAGAACATCTAGGTGATACTCAGGTTAAAATGCGAAATTTTCTCTCTGGTGCTGTGAACATGATATGTGTGGAAGTTCAGACTGCTGATGTCTCAATTAGAGATGATAAAATCGTTGGCAGCCCTCATGGTCAGTCGGGAACAAACCTGATTCTTGTGTCAGAAGATGATACTGGCTTTATGCCATACCGTATTGACAATTTCTCCCAAGAGGTATTTTCCTTCAATGCAATACAATAGTTTGTAACTTTGTATTTGTTAAGTGCCCGGCATTGGTGGTGGGATGGGTTATTTGTCTCCATATATGGTTTTGTGTAATCCTCACTTCATGACATAACTTCTCGGATTGAGTTAGGCCCAAGATCCATTTCTTATCATGGTACCAGAGCAGGCAAATGTACTCAGTTTAAGTCTTTCCACAACTAGATTGTCAAAAAGAAATTTTTTAAGTTCTTGACCCATGAAAAAGAATCTGGTGTGTATATGAAAATTCATTTTGACAATTTTTGGGTTGTGACATGTGAAACTTCGATGTGTGTGGTCTGATACCATGATACAAGATGGATCTTGGGTCTAACTCAACTCAAAAGTTAGCTCATGCCCAAAACCATTTGAGAAAAGACGAATAAGCCATCCCTCAACAAATGTGGGACAACATTATTAGCCACAACAAGACATGAAAAATATTTTCTAATTTTTTTGTTACCATAAGAAACTTACTTTAAAGTCACCTTCAATAGTTTCACCACCGCCACCCTAATTATCTGTCTAAGACGTGTTATCAAAAGCGCAAAAAAGTTCTAAGGTATTTGGGGTTTTACATGCAAATAAAGCGTGGACTGTAAGCGCAAATGGAGATAAAATACAAATATATATATATCAATTGTTTAGTGTGGCCTCTTTGGGAAACACTCATTGGAAGGGAAAAGTATGTCTTAGAGTCTTGATGACAACACCGAAGTGCACATTAAGCTAGGTGAAATGCTCAACGTGTTTTGAGTCTCGCTTCAGGGCCTAAGCGTGCCTTTGATAACACTGGTCTAAGTTTGATTGGAATAAGATAAGATCTCATTGCTGAGTGGCGTAGGATACTAGTAGCAAATTTATATTGTGAACAAATGCAAGGTTGGAGAATGACACCACGAGATGAAAATAAATGTCTAAAACTAGAGACAATTGTAGGATACTGTGACATATTTCTGCAGCAAATTCTTTATATAGATGTAAGCTACCAAAAGGAAAACATTTAACATATATTCTTATTTATGAACAATGGACTAAAGTTATTCAACTAAAAAGAACATAAAGTATCTAAAAGTCTAGTGAATGTCATTGGGTTTGCTCATTTTAAAAAGGTGCATGGGTGATTTCCATCTCTAATTTGCACACTACTGTCCTTGTTTTCCTTGAGTAGCAACTTTTAACATCTAAATAAATTATTGTTTTAGTTGGTTTTTCAACATGGTACCCACATGTGGGAAATTTACTTTATTTGAGGGAAGTACGGTAAGATATCATCAATTCATTTTGTGTGTATCTGACCAGTTAACCTCATCTAAAAGCTTCAGCTACCTAGAGGAGATCCATATCTTATCCAATATATTTTGTCGGAGACCTTTAAGTTTATAATATAAGGAAGGTCGAAGATTTCGTCAAGTAAATTGATATCTTTTCAAGTTTTTCCCCTGGCAGTTTGTTTTAGGTTAAGTATTAAATTACATAGTCATCCCTAATCCTCAGATTAAGATATCTACTGAATAAGGAAATATTGGTTTAATCACTTAGCAAACTCATCAAAATTATGGAATTGATTAGTGAATTGTTCTTTTTTATCAAGTGATGTTTGCATAGATAATAACAAGGCCAACTTGGCCGTATATAAGAGATATACCAAAAAAGGAGAAACTTACAGAATATGGTTTTCTCCAAAGGACACCCAATCCTCTATACAAACAGGAAATATATGGGCCGAAGAAAATAAAGGATCGGAGACTAAATGATTTACCATCACTAAGTCCACTAAGTTCCTCAACTCCCTTGTTTTAGGTGTCAAAAGGATTAGGCCTTTCAGATGTGGTAAAAGTTTACCACCTCTAGGAAGTAAATTTAAACTCAACTGAGAAGAGTGTTAACCTTAAATTATCCTAAAATTCCACCAATTTTTTTAGACATCTTGTGCTCTAGTAGTTTCTCTCCATTCTGGTAATATCAAATCAGAAAAAATGGGATATGGAGTGCTGGTGCCCTTTTAATTTTATAGTTTTATTAATGGTGAAAAACTTGATATATATTTCTGTCCTATGTTACAAGCTTGTTCATTCCAATTTTTTACCAGCATATTAAATGTTAGTTTTCAGCTTAGTTGATCTTTAACTAATTCACCTTTTTCTTCTTTGTTTATTCAAGCGGCTACGTGTTTATCAACAAAGGTGTGAAACTTTTGAAACTATGGTACATTCCTACACTTCTTGCCCTTATGCGTGGGATGAACCCTGCTATCCACATCGTCTCACTATTGAGGTATGTTTTGCTATATTTAAAAGCTAAATGGTTTTTAAGCAGGTCTCTGTTCGTAAAGTTTTCTCTGGATCTTTTAGGTTCCGGGGGAACGTGTTATAGGATCATATGCTCTAGATGACGTAAAAGACTATGCACCCATTTACCTACCTGCCACTCCTGAGGTAATTCACTTTCTATAATTCAGTTTGTAAAGTTTAAGCAGAGTTTGTACTCACCATATTACTTTTTCATACTTTACCCAAATCCTATTCTTGCTGTTGTCATAGCCTGGTAATACCAACACCTGTTGGTTTGTTCTGTAAATTAGAAAATATCAGAAGTCTGTACTTGAATTATTAATTCTAAAATAATGTTGCCTTAAATATCAATTCTGTTGTCTGAACTAGTTAGACCAGTATACACCAATAACCTAATTCTATATAAAAATATATTTTCTTGTAACAAAAGACCAACAATATTTTGCTACAAATATTATCATGAATTCCTTAAAGCCGTTTAAATGGAGCTACAACCTGTTTATTGATCAGTTGGAAAGGAAACATACAAGATAAAGGAGAACTTCAAAAGGGATTATATTTTATCCTCAATTTCGAAAGTGGAAAGAGGACTTTCACTTCCTTAGGCAAAGAAAAAGGATGCCCCCTAATAACCTTTTCCATTTTCGATTTTTTTTTTCTGATTAAAAAAAAATATCAGAACTTTGCTGATCCTATGTTGTTTCATAACTTTGCTCCTGGTTTGTGCATGTATTTGGTGGTGTATATTGATGATATAGTCATAACAGGTAATGATGAAGAAGAAATTACCAAATTGAAACATAACCTCTTTTAGCACTTTCATACCAAGGACCTTAATCAATTAAGTTGCTTCACATAGGAAGTATGCTCTTAATATTCTTGAGACAGGAGTGTCAAATGTAGACCTATTGATACTCTGATGGATCCAAATATTAAATTCTACCAGGTTATAGGAAGCCCTAAGTGATTCTGGAAGATATAGGAGGTTGATGGCAAGTTAAATTACCTCAAGGTGAAACAACCTGACATTGCTTCCTGATATATGTTAGAAGTCAGTTATTGGATTCCCCTTGTGACAGTCGTTGGGATGCAGTTATGTGTATCCGTCGACACATAAAATCTGCTCCAATGAAATGACTGTTACCCAAAGACTGAGAGTAATTTGTTGGATATACAGATGCAAATTGGGCAGGGTTGCCATTTGACAAACGATCCAACTCTGGATAATACGTTGTAGTTGAGGGAAATTTATTGTTTTAGAAAAGTAAGAAACAAATTGTAGTTGCTAGATTGAGTTCACAAGCAGAATATCAGGCACGAGCTATATGTGAACTCATATAGTTCAAGCAACTACATAAAGAATTGAAATTTAGAGAGATTGGTTAAATGGAACTTGTGTGTGACAATCAGGTTTTACTTCATAATGGATCAAATCCATTGTTTCGTGAGAGGCCCTAGCACTGAGAAATTGATTTGTCATTTTCATCATAGAAAAGATACAGTCTCAGAAGACATGTCACAAAGTTCAAGCAGTCAAAGGATCAACACCCAGATATATTCACCAAGCCCCTTGCCACATATAGAACACGTTGTATATGTATTAAGTTTGGTACATTTGGTTTGTATGCACCAGCTTGAGAGAGTATATTAGAATCTTGTGAATATACTCCCTCCGTTTTAAAAAGAATGACCGCTTTTCCTTTTTAGTTTGTTTCAAAGAGAATGACCCCTTTCCTTTTTTGGAAATATTTTAATTTCAACTTTCCACATGGCATGTTTAAGGCCACAAGATTAAAGGGCATTTTGGTCATTTGACATAACTTTAATTTAGGACGACAAGATTGAAAAGTCTTCTTTATTTTCTTAGACTTCGTGCCAAGTCAAACTAGGTCATTCTTTTTTAAACGGAGGGAGTAGTATGTAGCTTGTTTGTTCTTTTTAATTATGTATTGTAGTTATGTACTAATTTTCTCTCCTTCCCTAAAACATGTACAATTAGTTATTTGAAACCTCATTAGCCGAGGGATCAATCAAGCTTTGTTTTCTCTCAATTTCTCTTTCACAACATTCATGCAGATGAAGCGAGAAATAGGGCAAGTTGGAGCATAAAGATCCAAATAGGCGATGATGATACAATTTAGATAGGATTATGTTTAGCCATGTTAATATATTTATCTTAGAGTTAGGCGATGAAGGGGAGTCTTGGCGTAACTGGTAAAGTTGTTTCCATGTGACCACGAGGTAACCATTCGTCCTGTGGAAACAGTCTCTAGAAGAAATGCAGGGTAAGGTTGTAGGTAGACCCTTGTGGTCCGGCCCTTCCCCCATACCCCGCGTATAGTGGGAGCTTAGTCCACCGTGCTTCCTTCTTAGTATATTTAGTTTACGCCCAATGCCTTCTACGAATCTTTTAGGACTGTCAATGATTTATATTCCAATAGTAAATAAAGAGGACTTTGTGTACCTTTTATTTATCTTTATATTTTATTTAATATTGGATTAAGATGACCTTAAAATATGGACAATGAGAATTTATATAGCCTATCTCAACTTATTTGGAATCAAGACATATTTGTTGTTGTTGTAGTATATATATATATATATATAATTGAAAGCAGAAACTGCACGTGTCTGTTTGTCTTGTTTTGTTCAATTGTAAGAGATCCTTGATATCTGTTCTTAGTGAATGGTTTTCCACTTTTTGTATGGCTTCATATATAAGGTAGTTTTCTCAACTGGTCGGCATTTGTCACATTATTTTTCAGTACATGCTGAAAAAGTACCTTGTGATTTAAATCACTGACACATGAAATGTTGTAAGATACTTGCTCAAAATAGCAGACAGGTTATATCCTTGTGAATTGGAGAACTTGGATATATAAAGTCGAAAGTCTGGCTTGTGTGTAAAAGAGAATTGCAGAATACTACAATCTTGTACTGATCCAAAAAAAGTACAAAGTCGATAGTTGATGATCTCTGCATTGTGGTTCTTTTATGTTGCTTTCATCTACTAGTGCTTTCCTAAGGTTTAACAGCCTTACCATTCTCTTATTTTGTTTTGTAACAAGTTCCCTTATCATTCTCTTTATATTAATCACAATTCTCTATATTATATTTTATATGAGACCATAATTAATATTTTTCCAGCCATTTATATGCTAATCTAGTTACCTTTCTTACACATGACGTCTGCTTACTTTTTTCAGAAGCCTCAAAGAACTCTGATTGTGTCTGTCCACTCTGAAGGGGCAGTCAAGGTGCATTGATGATGCTTTAAATTTCAAGACCATCATTCTTTTCATGTCTCTTTTATAGTGAGTTTTATTTTACAAATACAGATTCTGAGCATCATTGATTCAAGTTACCATGTATTGAGTGGTTTGAAGGGTCCGCACATCTATGAGTCTAAAGATAAAAAAAACCAGATAGTGAAGCACGAAAATTCTGCTGACTACAAGGAGAGAATATTGGTGGACATTCCTTATGTTGGCATCTCTCTAATAAGCTCTATGCCAGAGGTACCTTCTATAGTTGTAAGTGAAGATTATTAAATTGTAAGCTTCAATGCAAAATGCTTTTGAGTTGTCATACCAATTCTTTTTCAGGAACTATTTTTCGCTTGTGCAAGAGACATCACAGTTGATTTCACCCAGAGTGTAGATCAACAGAGATTCTCCTTGCAAATCACATCCTTGCAAATTGATAACCAGTTAACATGTACACCTTACCCTGTCATCTTGTCGTTTGATGTTAGTAAGGGTATTACTAGTGGAATTAGGGCAGAAAGTGTTTTGGAGAGCTCACGAGAACCGGTTCTTTCATTGGTGGTGACAAAGTGGAAGAATCGGTATCTGTCACTTGTTTCCTTCGAGCAGATAAATCTAAGGTCTGTAACTGATTCAAAACAAATGTACTGGTCTCGAACTCTATCAACATTTATTATGTTGTATCACTGCCTGACTAGTCTATTTTCTTGCAGAGTGGCAGATTGTCATCTTGAACTTGATCAGGATGTAATCTTGAGTTTGTTTGATTTTATTAAAACGTTATCTTCAAGGTTGCAGAGCAGAGTGTTACAGCACTCTAATGCAACAGACCATCATCTTTTTGATGGTGTTTCTATTATGAACACTTCTAACTCCATAGATTGGGCACCCAAGAAATCAAATGTGAATGAATACTACTCAGTTAATATTCCTGTGTTTCAAGAAAGCAGCAATAGGACCTCTTTGCTACCTTCGATAGTCCCTATTGGAGCCCCCTGGCAACAGATTCACCTTCTAGCCAAAAAGCAGAAGAAGATTTATGTTGAGTTGTTTGATGTGGCACCAATCAAGTTGACTTTAAGGTAATTCATATCATGTTTTCATGTGACTTTACTGTATGCTTATAACATTGAACTACTTCTTGTAGTTTCTCCAGCAGTCCCTGGTTGCTTCGAAATGGAGTGCTTACATCTGGAGAATCTCTTATACATGTAAGGCTATATGAAGGATGGTGGAAATTTGATGATTTTCTAAATTCTTAATCAGCTTGAGAAACCATCTTATAACAATACTGTTTATTGCTAAATTTCACTTAGCAAAATTCATTATATATGTGCTTCTCAAGACATAGGACATTGACTTTCACAGAGGGGTCTTATGGCACTTGCTGATATTGAGGGAGCACAAATTCACCTTAAACAAGTAATCCTTTCACATCAGCTAGCTAGCTGGGAATCCGTTCAAGAGATACTTGTCGAGCATTACACACGACAATTTCTTCATGAGATGTACAAGGTAAATTTCGGCACACCTTTAACTGTCTTCCCTGTAGTTAACTACTTAACCTCTGCTCCTCCTTCAGTAGATGGGTAGATGGAGAATTTCTCTCCAAATTCTCACACTCTTGTATAACTCAATTGACTGAACTCCTGTCAGAAGTGTGCGCACCACTCTGTTGCAGTTTTACTACCTATTCTTGAGCCCCGTTGAAAGAAAATTTCAGTACTTAAGAGTCGTCAGGCTTAGTCTGTAACATGATCTCATCTCTGCTAGGGATTTCAGTGGACTAGTTTCAGTAGAAGAGTTAGAGAATTTGAACACTCAGATATTCTAATCTAAAAAGAAAACATTGTTCTTGATACTTCTCCGGGCAAAACCCGACTGCTCCTTGAATATTAGGTCTAGGTTAGAGCATCCCAGTTCTGACTCCTGATACAAATGTCAAGCAGAATTTCAGGTCCCGGTATAAAGCTTGAGGAGTTGAGTCTGCAAAAGGTCTAGGCTTTGCTTGCACTACATATCTGATCTTGCAATGTGAGCTTAATTGAAATAGAACAAGCTTCAAGAAGTCTCATTATATTCAATTTGTACTTTAATGTGAAAGGTGTGTGAAGAGAGGTAATTCCAATAACAGCCTAAGTTTCTCAGTGGATATTTTAGACATTGTTACCCATTCTCAACTGGTTTTAGGTGGAAGAGTTTTCTCCACTGTCTGTCTTTGCTGGCATGGCAGAGATTCCCTGTTTTGCTTTTAGGACTCCCTTAGCTGTGCAGAATGTAGAGTAAAGAGAAGGGGAGAAGAGCTTATCCGATCTACCAGATGTAAATGTAAAATATCTTTAATTGGTTGGACCAAAATATACTCTGAACTTTGTGGGAAGACTAATAGATTGAGAATCCAACTTTAAATTATCTGTCAAGGAACCACCTCGATTGCATGTTGTGTTTTGATTGCCGTGTTTCATATTTTTGTACGGGAACTTCTATGGTGTTATACTCAAGAAGATTGTACTAGTTACCTCATTGTTGGTGCCCAATAATTATTCTTCATCTGCTGTAACACCTAATGATGGCATCTGGCTTTTAATCAAATATCTGGCTTTCTTTTAGGCATTACAGATTCTTCACATCATAGTATCTCTCATTATCAACTATCCCAAATGCCTTGGCTATAACTCTTAAAGCTCTATGTAATGTCTCTAAGAGAAAGAAAAGCATAAGCTTGAAGAGAAGAGAGAAGAACCCTGGGATGCTGCAGGAATTAGAGGTGGGAAAACCTAGATATCTTACTATGACTAGACCTGACAATCGACATTACTAATGCTTCTGAACTTCAATCCATTTCTCCGAATACCTAAAACTGGAAGTAGTTTTCCAGCTTAAAATAGTACTTGCTTTTAACTGTGGAATTAACAAATTTCTGTAATGATGTCATACTTGTGATGATTCATAAAAAACCTTCCCGATTAAGTGTTGTTTGTCACTCAGTGCTATTCAGATGAACTAAATTTGTTGGTTTCCGTGTAAGTATCCATTTGCCTATGTTGGTAAATGATTGAAATAGCCAAGCTTTGATTTATTATCTTCAATCTGATAGTTGCTCATTTATTAACTGGATAATTTGTTTCTTGCAATGGTCTTAGTGGTTATGGACAGTGAAAAATGGTTGTTTGCTGCAGGTATTTGGTTCAGCAGGAGTTATCGGAAATCCTATGGGGTTTGCAAGGAGCATGGGTCTTGGCCTCAAAGATTTCTTGTCAGCTCCTGTACAAAGTGTTTTCCAGGTACCCTATGCATTATCTGCTCTTTTATCCTTCCAACTAGATGTAAACCCAGCTCTTTCTGCAGACTCGTGCAGGGTTTATTAAAGGCATGGCACAAGGGACCTCTAGTCTTTTGAGTAACACCGTCTATGCCTTAAGTGATGCTGCCACCCAATTCAGCAAAGCTGCACACAAGGTACTTTTGCATCAAATAACATTTTCAAATTCTGTATGTTATCTGACCCTCATATTAATTTACTTCATCTTGTAGGGTATCGTGGCATTTACTTTTGATGATCAGGCTGTCGGAAATATGGAAAGACAGCAGAAGGGAATATCATCCCATAGCAAAGGGGTGATAAATGAATTTTTTGAGGTATATTATTTTCAGTTCTTAGTCGCATGGGGATAGAGGCCTATTCACTTCCTCTTTTATTCCTTCGACTCTTCTTGCCTTTAGAATAATATAGCTCCTTGGAGTCTCACTGTATCTTATGTGTATCAAGACGTCACCGCTAAAGAAGGATTAGCGTGTATTGACAGTTAATGTCTTGCAATTTTGATTCATTTCTTTTTTGCAATTCATACCTAAGAAAGGGTTGAAAGAAGACTTGTTGGGTGGCAAAAGAGGTATATGTCAAAAGATGGAAATGAAGTGTTCATGAAGAGAACCCTGTTGAGTGTTCATCAAGTTGGTGCTTTATTTCCAAAAACCCGGGATAGGGAGTTGGTCAGTTTCTTATAACATTGTCTGGTTGTTGTTTTGTTTTTTAGTAAATGTGAGAAGTATAGGAGAAAAATATTATTGAATTGTGTATCTACATTATTACACAGAGACTCTATTTATAGACACTATAATACAATTCCTTACCAAGTAGGATACTATATATTATTCCTATTCCTATTCTAAGTAGGATTGTGTATACCTATTCCTTTTCTAACACTCCCCTCAAACTGGTGCATACAAATCATATGTACCTAACTTGTTGCAAATGTAATTAGTACGAGGACCATTGAGGGACTTGGTGACGATATTGCAAGTTAACCACTTGACTTCACAAATTTTGTAACAATATCTCTTTTCTCTGACAAAGTGACTATCAATCTCAACGTGCTTAGTCCTGTCATGAAACACTAGATTTCTTGTGATATGAAGGGCCGCTTGATACACACAAGTTCCATATGACTGATTTTTCCAAACTTTAGTTCTCTCAGCAATTGCTTGATCCAAACTAGCTCGCAAGTTGCTACAACCATTGCTTGATATTCTATTTCTGCACTAGATCGAGTGAGCAACCATTATGTTTCTTACTCTTCCACGACACCAAATTACCTCCTACTAAAACACAATATTAGGATGTAGAACATCTATTAGAGGGTGATCCTGCCTAATCAGCGTATGTATGTCCGATGATATGGTCATAGCCTTGATCCTCGAAAAGTAGTCCTTTATCGGGAGCCGACTTTATATATTGCACAATACGAGTAACTGCATCCCAATGGCTATCACAAGGGGAAGTGGAAAGTCCTCTTTCAGTTGTGGTCTAGTTGCGCTCTGTCGGTGAAAACCTCCTACTTCACAACAAGAGATCGTATTGGTGCTATCTTGTTAAGAGGTCGTAAACTTAGGGCTTAGAGCCTTATGCTCATCCAAGAGAAAGATTCCATCCCATCTTCAAAGCAATGGTCTGCGACTCCGCAGCTTGCTTAGGTTAGGAGATTCTGATTTTTGTTCTATCGTTAAGAGAAGGATCATAAGCGTAGTCCCAAGTTAAACAACTTAACATCCACAAGAAAAGAGATGTCAGGTCTAATTACGGTGAGATAATTCAAGTTTCCAACCTATAGTCTATACCTTTCCGGATTACTAAGTGGCTCCCTTTGTCCTGGAAGGAATTTAACTTTTGGATCCATAGGAGTGTCAATGGGTTAACATCCCAACATTCTTGTCTCTTTAGAATGTCTAACGCATACTTGCGCTGAGAAATAACAATACCGTATCTAGATTGAGCAACCTCAATACCTAGAAACTACTCTAGTCCACCGAGGTCCTTAGTCTGGAAATGTTGAAAGAGATGTTGCTTCAAATTAGTGATACCGTCTTGATCATTAACCAAATAAATACATAGATTTGGTGTTGAATGCTGACAAAACACAAAGTGATCGGCTCCATTACGAGTCATGCGAAACTCTTGAATTACTGTGCTGAATTTTTCAAACTGGGCTCGAGGAAACTATTTCAGACCATAAAGTGACCTATACAATCGACATACAAGGCTAAGACTCTCAAGATTACTAGATAGGCATTCTTAGCATTCTTACTATCCAACTGTTGAAGAAGCCAATGACGAACGATAGCCATAGATAGAAAAAGATGGATAGATGCTATTTTATCCACGAGAGTGTAAGTGTCACTATAATCTAGCCCAAATATTTGAGTATACCCTTTGGCAACAAGGTGAGCATTTAGCCGATCAACCTGACCATCTAGACCAATTTTGATTGCATAAACCCAGTGGCAAGCAACCGTATATTTACCTATAGGAAGAAAGACAAGCTCCCAAGTACCACTCGTATGTAAAACAGACATCTCATCAATCATAGCCTGCCTCCATCCAAAATGAGAGTGTTTCACCTATAGTCTGAGAAATGGAAATAGAGGACAAAGATGATCCAAAGGCATAATGTGGTGAATGATGATGATAACTCAAGAAAGTATAATGTGGGTTAGCATTTCAAGTGGATCGTATACCTTTTTGAAGTGCAGTCGGTTGGCTACAAGGAGGCAAGTCTGTAGTAGGAGCAGGGTCCAATGCATGACATGAATCATCTGAGACTAGTGTTGGATACGGACGACAATGATAAGTCTGGAATGGTGGCACAACAACTGGAGATGTAGAAGTAACTGCAGATTCCTCAAAAGTCAGTACATGTACGACCTGAGGTATGAGTAAGACCTCAAGACATCAGGATGATCAAAAGATGTATAGTAATGTTGAGATTCAAAGAATGTGACATTGGCGGACTTCAATGGGTTATCGGCTGAAAAAGATTCTATCATATGGAAACACACTCGAGATGGAAGCCTTTCTGTTAACAAGCTATATATTAAGGAGGTGAAGGAGCATCCTGGTGAGCTTGGCCCCTGGAAGTAGATTTGGAGGAACAAGGTGCCAACCAAGATAAAGTGTTTCTCTTGGTTGGTTGCTAAAAGAGCATGCTCCACACATGAGAAATTGAAAAGGAGGGGTTTCTATATTGCCTCTTGGTGCTCTCTCTGTAATGAGACTGAGGAAACCAACAACCACTTGTTCCTCCATTGCAGAGTGACAACACAATTGTGGAACCTTTTTTTGGGACCAACACATGCATAACGGATTATGCCTGAGCATACAACAGATCTACTTTGCTGATCCAGCAGAAGGGGGAGAAAATCTAAGAAAAAGTGGTGGAATATAATACTATCATGCATTTGGTGGTCTATTTGGAAAGAAAGAAATAGCAGATGCTATTATAACAAGGCTAATTCAATAGAGAAAGTCAAATGGAACTGCTTGACTACTTTTTATTTTTGGTGTAAAGAGGAAGGGATAGAAGAAGATGCAAAAATTTTGGATTTTATAGGCACTTTGTAATCTGTTAGCCTTTTTTGTTTTTCTCTCTTGTTGGAAACCAATTTTTGGAGGTCTCCATCATGTCCTTAATGTTGAGGAATACAACATTATCTTTCTAAAAAAAAAAAGTATCGATGAAGACCAGATAAATAACAACGATGCCCTTTTTGAACTCGAGAGTAATCAAGAAACACACATTTGAGAGCATGAGGGATAATTCATCTTTCTTTGGGGCTAAGTTATGAGCATGTTCTCCCAAAGACACGAGGGGGGATAGAGTAGAGATGTGACTGAGGAAATAGTATGGAATGTGGAACCTGATTCTGAATAGAAGATCAGGGTATTCTATTAATTAAATAATAAGACGCAAGAACTACATCTCCCCAAAAATGCAACGAAACATGGGATTCAATGAGAAGTGTGAGTAGTCTCAATGAGATGCTTATTCTTCCTTTACACCGTTTTGTTGAGGGGTGTACGACATCTTGTTTGGCAAATAATTCCTTGGTGAGTCATAAACTCCTAAAATTGGGAGGACAAGTGGTCTAAGGTATTATCACTACGAAAACTATGAATAGAAACTAAATGGTCATGCCAAAATTCAAGTTAGTGGGGAAATTGATGATGATGTCACATTGTATTGGTACAAGGTGGATGAAATGGAGCTCATCTCCAGAGTTCTGTGTGATAAGAAGATGTCACCAAAACTTAATGGCAAGATCTATAGGATAGTGGTTAGACCAATAATGTTGTATGGGGCAGAGTATTGGCCCGTCAACAATTCTCATGTTCAAAAGATGAAAGTTGCAAAAATGAGAATGTTGAGATAGATGCATGGGCTTGACGCAACTTCATCTTACCAAGGACATGACGTTAGATAGGAGGTTATGGAGGATACATATTAGGGTCTAGGGTAAGTAGATAGTTGAGTGTTGTCTCGCTTACCCTTTCATACTAGTAGTCATTGTAGTTTCTTGGTCTTCCATTTCTGTTACTATCTGTTGTTTCTTCTACTTCGACTATAGTATTATTTTGTTATAGTTATTGTTCTTTTGTTCGATGGCTTTGTAATGCTATCTTTAATATTTTGTCGTCGCTTCTTCACTTTGGTATTTCTTTCCCGAGTTGCTTTTCAATGCTTTTCATTGAGCCGAGGTCTTTCAGAAACAACATATCCTTCCGAGACCCCACTTGTGGGATTACACTGGGTATTTTGTTATTTTTGGTGCACTCGTGAGATTTCTATTTGTACGGATGAATGTCTGACCATGGTAGAGAACGATCAACTTTTGTAGGTTCTCTTTTTTGGTTTACTACTTTTATATGGGAGTTTCCCCCTTTTATTAATAAAATTATTCCTTCATTAAAACAAAATATTAAAAAAATTGGTACCTATTTTTGATTTGTAGGGTCTGACTGGCCTATTGCAATCACCTATTAAAGGGGCAGAGAGACATGGCCTTCCAGGAGTTCTCTCAGGTATCAAGTTTATCCATGCTATTCTTCTGGTCACTATTGCAGGAAAATTGAAGCTCCTGGGAAGTGAAAGGACTTCTCTTAGATAGTATATTTTTTCTTGCAGGTATAGCTCTTGGAGTGACTGGACTGGTGGCAAGACCAGCAGCCAGTATCCTTGATATCACCGGCAAAACTGCACAAAGCATCAGAAATCGGAGCAAACTGCATAATCTGGGATCTCATCGCTTTAGGGTCCGATTGCCAAGGCATTTAAACAGAGAACTTCCTTTACGGCCATATTCTTGGGAAGAAGCAATTGGAGTATCTGTACTTAGAGAGGCTGAAGACCATATTAAGCTCAAAGACGAAACATTAGTAGTGTGTAAAGCTCTTAGACATGATGGGAAGTTTGTTATCCTCACTGAGAGACTTATATTAATCGTGTCTTGCTCCAGTATAGTAAAATACAGAATGCCTGAGTTTCAAGGAGTGCCTGCTAACCCTGAATGGTTGGTAGAAACAGAAATCGGGATGGATAGTGTAATTCATGCTGATAACGACGACGATGAGGTAGATATTGTGGGAAGTAGCTCAGACGCATTGTTAAGGCAGAACCATATCTCACATAAAAGAAGCTGGGGACCAAAGGGAAAGAGATGGAACAACAATCCTCGCACATCGCTTCCGCTACTCCAGACTAATTTGGTTTTCACATCAAAAGATGAAGCAGAAGACTTCCTGCAGGTACTTCTATCTACAATTGACAAAGCAAAAGAACAAGGTCGGAGCTCTGTGCATCTTCTTCATCAAAGTAGTCTCAGACAACTATAGAAAGATGTAAAGGATCCAAGTAATTTTCCATCTGTACATTGTACATTATGTACATAATCTACTTTACCCCTCTTCTGTTAATTTATGTCCATAACTGTTCAATTAGTGTAGGACTTCCAATTCTTTATAGGCACAGTCCTTCTCTCGCAGACTCTTCGCAAATCAACGATAGTTTGAATCAAAATTAAATGAAATTGTGTTGGTTTTTTTGTTTTTTTTGTCAGTGGATATACAGAAAATGATGGTCACTACGAAATTTTACCAAGTTTGTTGTATATTGGTTGAGCTGCGATGCATGGTGATATGATTCTTAGGAAATCTTCCAATTTTAATTATATTTTGGGAAATTCACTTCTTAATTCATAAGGTAAAAGTTTTAACCCTTGAACCCTGATTGATTTCTATTTAGACGGAGATTAAATTCAACCAAACACAAGGCGGACATTGATTTATTGAAGGGCCATTTACATGAATCCCCTTGTTTTGGGGTAGTTTTTAATATTTGGTCGCTAATCTTTGTTCTGTAGTACTTTAAATAATAAAAATAGGACAAAAATTTACCCCTCGTATTAAAAAGAATCACTAGGTACAAGTTATGCCTTATTAGACATAAATTCAGCATTAGAACTTATGCCTTAAAAAGTTGATACACATTTTATGTTATGCAAGAAGAAGAGAAAAAGGCTCATATGCCGTATGTTATACAAGTAAAGGGGCCAATATGTCATATGTTATAATTGTCGAGCGGTAGGATAAGACGATAGGTTCAAAGCAATTAGATAAGACGTGGTTAAAGTTTCCTCGTCTCTACAATACATATATTACCCTAAAATGGGACCTACTGCTATGAACACATGTTATGTCATGTCTATCCACATGACATTGTGGTGTGACGGTCCATTCTGATCGGGTCAAGGATTGGATTTCATGTCATGTACATGGTGAATTATATTATGTCGGTATTTAGGTGATTCCTATTGAAAGATGTAGTTTATTTTCAAGTCTAAATGCTTGTTTGAATCAATGAATTTGGAGAATATATATTTCATGTTGTGATTCATTGTTCATGTTTCATTGTGTATTATGTGTAACAATTGAGGAAGATTTGGATCGGATCTTGAAATAGAAGCTTAACTAGGTAATTTGCCCGCGCGAATCATAAATAATAATTGCATTGAACTTGCAACTAATCCTTTACTAATATCCATACATTAAAAATAATGGAAAAAATAGGTCCTTAATATTAGCAATGTTCCAACATGAATTAGATTATTTGTCATTATCACATAACTCAAGAACCTCTAATGAATGAATTATTCAGGAAATAATAAAACATTGGTTCTTTAATAAGCATTAAAAGGAAAATAAAAAAGAAAATAACAATATATATATACAAAGGCATTTTGTAAGAAAAAGAACACATTTAAGTTGCATAGATTATACAATTGTGATATATGTCTCAGGAATTTTTTTTTTTGAATTTGTTAACAAATTCAAAAAAGAAATTACGCTTGAACATGAAAGCAATTATAACTTTTGAACTTGCATAATGAATTTCTTCAATTGATAAGTGAGAAACTTCATATCTATGTTAAAATAGATAATATGTAAGCTATTTATAGTACTTTTAAGTTATAGAATTTTATATAGAATATCAAAACATAAATTCTTGGAACTGAGTACAATAATTAATTTCTACACATTGAATATACCTACTATATGTGTATATGTTCAATATAACTGGAGATAATAAATTTGCAGAAACATAAACAATAGAGTTTAAAACATGCACTCAAAAACAACAATTAACATCATAAACATAAATTAATGACTGTAAAAAAAATACTAGTATATGTAAAAATAGAATGAAATAAAAAGGAAAAAATTGAGTCCACTGAATGCACAATGTTCCCTTAAGAAAGTTACTCTCCTCTAATACCTGAGGTTTAAAGAATTAGACCCTCTTAGGATGGAACAATTTTATTCACCAACGTATTGATACAAAAATAATGGTGTCAGTAACTCACTCAACAGGAGCAAAGTACACGAATATTTAAATGTGGAGAAGAAGAAGTTCAGAATTTTCATTGTTTTAAAATGAGAGGAAATCTCTCTATTTATAGACAACAAAAGGTAGTGTCACTACTAAAAAACTGTCAAAAAGAGACGGACGAAAAAGCGACGGACGGCATCTCTTAGTCCGTCGCTTTTTTCGCAGATTTTTACGCCAAATATATATATAATCAATAATTAATTATTTTATATAGGTAGCGACGCAGTCCGTCGCTTTTTATTAAAAATAATTATTTATAAATTAAAAACTAACCACGCGGTCCGTCGCTTTTAATTAATTTTAATTGATTAATTATTTTTTAAAATGAGCGATGAACGGCATCTCTAAGTTCGTCGCTCTTTGGTCAAAATGACTAGTTAAACATTTAAGAAAAGCGACGGACAGCGTCTCTTAGTCCATCGCATTTTGGTCAAATATTTTTAAAAAAGCGACGGACAAAGAGACGCTGTCCGTCGCTTTTTTTAAATATGTTGAACCAAAAAGCGGGTTTTCCCCCCATTTTTCCCATCTCTCTTTCTCTCTCTTCTCTCTCTTCTCTCTTCTCTCCCTTCTCTCTAAAATCAAACTGTTGCGCCGCCGCCACGCCACCCCACGCCGTCGTCGCCCTTCTCTCCTTGAACATTAGTCCCGTCGGCGCCGCCACCCGACGTCCCCACTGCCTCTTTTCCTTAGCTTGTTAAGGTTAGGGTTTAATTTTAGTTTCTTTCACTTGTAGTAATATTTGATTTTTTATAAATTAGTATATTGTTTTAGTTTGATGAATTGTGTTATTCAATTGTTAATCTGTATATTTGATAATTGTTAGTTAGGGAGAGAATTGAAGATTTTTTATTTTAGAATTTTCTTCTAAATTGGTTTTTTTTTAATATGATTGTGAATTGAGTATTAGAAGTTAGAACTAACAAATAATTAGAAGTTAGAAGTTATAAAGTCAGAAATTAGATTAGTTGCATTTTCCTACTTTGAAATTCTTGAATTTAGTATGTTTGACGGTTGAAGTTAGAAAACCATTGAATTGTATATGAAAGTTAGATTACTTTGAAGTTAAGAAAATATTGGATAGTATATGAAAGTTGAAATTAGATTAGTTAAATTTTCCAACTTAGAAGTTCTTGAATTTAGTAAGTTTTGTAAAGTTGTAAGTTAGAAAAATTGGGGTTATTTTGAATATGATTGTAATTAAGTATTAGAAGTTAGAACTAACAAATAATTAGAAACTAGAAGTTAGAGATTAGTTGAATTTTTCAATTTGCCATTGTATTTGTGGTTATATGTATTATATTGTTGTTGAAAATTGGATTACTTGAATTATATTCTTGAACTTACAAATTCTTGAACTTGGAAATTCTTGAACTTAGAAATTCTAGAAATTAGATATGAACTTGAATTTTTGTAGTATTTTAGAACTTTTATTAGGTTCTGAACTTTAGAAATCTTGAATTATTATAGGATTTTAGAACTTTAGGTTGTGAACTTTAGAAATCTTGAATTTTTGTAGGGTTTTAGAAGTTTAGGTTGTGAACCTTAGAAATCTTGAATTATTGTAGAATTTTAGAAATTTAGGTTGTGAACTTTAGAAATCTTGAATTTTTGTAGGGTTTTAGAAGTTTAGGTTGTGAACCTTAGAAATCTTGAATTATTGTAGAATTTTAGAAATTTAGGTTGTGAACTTTAGAAATCTTGAATTTTTGTAGGGTTTTAGAAGTTTAGGTTGTGAACCTTAGAAATCTTGAATTATTGTAGAATTTTAGAACTTTAATTAGGTTGTGAACTTTAGAAATCTTGAATTATTGTAGGATTTTAAACTTTTGATAGTGAACTTTAGGAATCTTGATTTATAGAATTTATGAACTAATTATTAGGTTGAACTTTCAAAATCTTGATAAAATATAGTCTTTATGAACTATTTGTAATTTTGAAATGAATTTTTTGTAATTTTAAAATGAATTTTGAAAGAATTTATAAGTCTTTAAATTGTGATTTAGATATTTTTGAATGTTAATTTAAGTTTGTTGTTTTATATTTTGTGTAGCTTCTTATAATGTTTTGTGTTTGATTGGGGCTGAATTGAATTGAATTGCTTTTAGCAACAGAAACTGGCAGTTTCTGTTGTCACAAAAATTGCAGAAAAATCGACGGACAGGATGGTTTTGTCCGTCGCTTTTCTGGATTTTATTTTTTTTAAAACCTAGAAAAGCGACGGACAGGGTCCTTTAGTTCATCACTTTTCTAGATTTTTCAATTTTTTATTTCCAAAAAAGTGACGGACTTCGTCTCTTTTTTAAAATAAAATAAAAAGCGACGGATGATGTCGCATTCTTCAAAAAAAGCGTCGAGCCAAAAAGCGACGAGAATGAGTGCATCCCTTTTGGCCAAAAAAGCGACGCAGTCCGTCGCTTTTTTCCGTCTCTTTTTGACAATTTTTTAGTAGTGTATGAACAAATGTTTATTGTGCCTTATCGGAAAGGTCACAACTCTGGAAAGTCACAGCCCTTCGAAAAGGTCACAACCTTTCATAAACGTCACAATCTTTCATAAAAGTCGCAACTGTTAAAAAATTAAAGGCTATTTTTGCCACAACTTTTTATGAAAGGGAAAGACTATTTTTGGAAATAAATAAATTAAAAAGGACACCTGATCTGTGGTGGCTCCACGTAGGCAGGACTAAGGTTTTTTTTTTATATATATATATATATATATATATATGATTAATTAGATATTTCTATTTGATTTGCACTTTATGTGTTTACTGTTCTAAGTTTGTCAATTATCATTTGAGTTTTTATTTACTTTTTAGTCTCTAATGCTAGTCACATTTATAGTTGTCGCAAGTTGAGTATGTTAGATTATTTTTTGACTCTCTTTAGTATTTGTATACACATTTACTAGGTTATCTTGAATGAATATCTTGATTTTAACTTTTATTCTACTTTTTCTTTCTTTGTCTTCTTATTTGCATCTTTTCATTGTGGTTCAAAAGTGAGTATGTTACAATCAATGACAGAGTTAGGAGCGGCTCAAAATAATTGGAGGCTTAAAGCAAAGTTTCAATCAGATGCCTAAAATATAAACGAACTTCATATGTATTTATTTATTTTTCTAACTTTTTAGATGCAAATTATTACTCAATATCTTTTTTATAATTGATTTCTTTGAATACCTTTTTTGAAATTATTAGTTTTAGATAAGATTTCAACAATTCAATGTTGAAAAATACATTTTTAATAAGGCAATCATTATATGAATTATGAACATAATTCTATTAATTATAAGTTGATAAACTTTAAATAAACATAAGTTAGAACCATAAAATCTGATTCAAGAATTTGATAAATTGGTATACCCTACTTTAATATATTTGTTGTAATGCTTGAAAACTTAAGAAGAAACAAAAAATAATATTTTACTTTGTTCAATACTATTTGACTATTGATGGGATAAGGCATAAGTACCCCCTAAACTATGACTGAAATCTCAGAGATGCACCTTAACTAAACTAAGGTCCTATTACCCTATGAACTAATTTTTTTTGTAATTTTGTACACCTTTTGTCTTACGTGGTATACTCCATGACTCCACGCAATTGAGGCACATGGGAAATACTTGGATGCCATGTAAGCCAAAAAGATGTACAAATTTACAAAAAAAAAAATGGGTTAGGGGGGTAATAGGACCTTAGTTTAGTTAAGGTGTGTCTCTGAGATTTCGGTCATAGTTTAAGGGGGTACTTGTACCTTTTCCCAGTATTGATTGATATTTTTGATAGAGTTACAAAATTTTGAAGAAAGAAAGTGCAAAAGGAGTGAAGAAAGATAAATAATGTGAGTGTTAGCGAAAAAAATGTAAGAAGATAAAACAATGTTTTCTTGATTTCTTCTATTTAAATGGGGTTAAGGAGAATAAATTAGTATAACCTTTTTAAATAAAAACATATACACAAGAATCTAACTCAAAGTAACTCTAATAATCGACATTAAACTCTCAAGAACTCCTCAATCTCAATCCAAATTCAAGAATAAAAGCAATTCAAGAACACCCATCAAGAACATTCAAACTTCCGATCTTTTTAGGAAGAATTCACGCTAAAATAAACATGTTTGGCACGTGGGTGAACGAACCCAACGTTATGAAAGTCTCACATACCTCGTAGGATCAAATCCTTGACGAAATCCGCAATCAATTCCAATTTACTTTTATCATAATTTATTGAGAAAATAGCCAAATGACCCCCAACCTAGTATCAAATTCCCAACTGCACACTTATACTTCACAGGGGACCTATTACCCCATTGAACTATTTTTCAATGAAATAAATAACACCCTAAAATGGAAAAATGCATAAGTACCCCCCTAGACTATGCCCTCTGAGACACACCTAACCTTTACTAAGGTCCTATTACCCCCGAACTTATTTTATAAATAATTTTCTACCCCTTTTCGGCCTACGGACACTATCAATCAGATAGCTTGAAAAAATTGTCAACACGCATTGGACCCAGAAGATAGTGCCACGTGGGCCAAAAATTGGTAGAAAATTATTTATAAAATAAGTTCGAGGGT
>NW_006239161.1:262936-274811 GCF_000226075.1 Solanum tuberosum
GGACCTTAGTAAAGGTTAGGTGTGTCTCTGGGATTTCGGGCATAGGCTGGGGGGGTAGTTATGCATTTTCCCAAAAAAAATCAATATATATACTTGACAGTTGGTTGTGCGTGTCCATCACCGCAAGTTATGAATGTGGGTGTTCAATTTTAGGGTGTTATTTATTTCATTGAAAAATAGTTCAAGGGGGTAATAGGTCCTCTATAAAGTATAAGTGTGTAGTTGGGAATTCGATACTAGGTTGGGGGGTCATTTGACTATTTTCTCTTCTTTAAAGTTCACAACCTAAAGTTCTAAAATCCTACAAAAATCAAGTTCTCTAAGGTTCACAACTTAAAGTTCTAAAATCTTACAATAATTCAAGATTCCTAACGTTTACAACCTTATGAAGTTCTAAAATCCTACAAAAATTCAAGTTCTCTAAAATTCACAACTTAAAGTTCTAAAATTCTACAATTATTCAAGATTTCTAACGTTTCATAACCTAAAGTTCCTACAAAAATTCAAGTTCTCTAAAGTTCACACCTTTAAGTTCTAAAATCCTACAATAATTCAAGATTTCTAAAGTTCACAACCTAAAGTTCTAAAATTCTAAAATAATTCTAGATTTCTAAAGTTCACAACCTAAAGTTCTAAAATTCTAAAATAATTCTAGATTTCTAAAGTTCACAACCTAAAGTTCTAAAATTCTAAAATAATTCTAGATTTCTAAAGTTCACAACCTAAAGTTCTAAAATTCTAAAATAATTCTAGATTTCTAAAGTTCACAACCTAAAGTTCTAAAATTCTAAAATAATTCTAGATTTCTAAAGTTCACAACCTAAAGTTCTAAAATTCTAAAATAATTCTAGATTTCTAAAGGAACCTAATAAAAGTTCTAAAATCCTACAAAAATTCAAGTTTATATCTATTTTCTAGAATTTCTAAGTTCAAGAATTTCCAAGTTCAAGAATTTCTAAGTTCAAGAATATAATTCAAGTAACCCAATTTTCAAGGGATAAGGGTCTAAAAAATACCCAACTTTGCTCGAATTTGTTGTTGCGATACTAAACTTTCATGAAGACTTATTACCTCCCTAGACTATTTAATACCGTATTTTAAATATATATATTTGCCCACATGGACATAAAAAATAATGCAAAATTAAAAATAGTAATGTGTCCACGTGGGCACATATATATCTTTAAAATACACTATTAAATAGTTCAGGGGGTAAAAAATACGGTATTAAATAGTCTAGGGAGGTAATAGGTTATCATGAAAGTTTAGTATCGCAACAGCAAATCTGATCAAAGTTGGGGTATTTTTCAGACCCTTATCCCAATTTTCAACATCAATATAATACATATAAGCACAAATACAATGGCAAATTGAAAAATTCAACTAATCTCTAACTTCTAGCTTCTAGTTATTTGTTAGTTCTAACTTCTAATACTTAATTTACAATCATATTTTAAAATCCCCAATTTTTCTAACTTCAAACTTACTAAATTCAAGAACTTATAAGTTGGAAAATTTATACTATCCAATATTTTTCTAACTTCAACGTAATCTAAATTTCATATACAATTCAATATTTTTCTAACTTCAACCATCAAACATACTAAATTCAAGAATTTCAAAGTAGGAAAATGCAACTAATCTAACTTCTAACTTTCTTCTATTTTATTTTTTCTTTTTCTTTTAAAACTTGTAAACGATACATATACACAAATTGATCCATCAAATTTTAGATTGCTATAACACTTGCCTCAAAATCATTCAATTGTTTTCTTGGCTTTATTAATTTCTGAAAATTTGAAGAAAAAACTTATTGTTCTCCATCGTGTTCATCGGATTTGTGCGAATTTGTGAGTGTGATCAAGTTTGGTGTATGGAATCTACACATTACTTGTTAATTTATTTTGAATTTGGTGTGAAGATTTGGGCCAAAAACTAGAAAACTCCATTGACGTACAAAGCTATCAAAATCAAAAAAGAAATGTGGGTTTCTGGGTTCGAATTTAAATCTGAAAATCTTCATTTGCAATTACTAATTTGTAGAGACTAAATTGAATCTTTTATGAGAATCCCATTATTGAGTTCCTGAGTTTGAAAACATCTAAATCAATTGATTTGAACTAAAAAAATTGACAAATGAAGGGCGAAAATACAAATCCATGGACAACCATTGTTAAAGAGCTTCGAAGCTCAAGTATGAATTTTTGAATTTGTAGGCGAATTCATCTTTTCCAATGATTATTTCCTCGTCATTGCCGGCTCGTTCGATAAGTTTCTCTAACAAATATAAAATTTATCAGCCATCAAAGATGGGGTCGGGACTGCTGATTCTTCTTCTCCAAAGTGAAAGGGAAAGTAATATCCACCATTAAAACAGTGCCATTTTGCTTATAAAAATAAATAAATAAAATATAAACTATTTAATTATTAAAAAATAAAATAAAAATATTCTTTTTACTTGTTTTTTTGCTTTTCACTCTCTCAATGAGACACTCTTTGTGCCAACTCAACATTTAATGAGTCATTTATTTCATTTTTAAATAGTTCAAGTGCATGATAAAACATCCGTAAAATTAAAGTGTGTAGTTAGAATTTTGAGTATAGATTGAGGGGGTTTTAGACAATTTTCTCTAATTTATTCTTTGTAAAAATTTGGGTGCCCCTCCCCCAATTTTGGGAGTCAGGGCATATGCCTAAATCTTTTTAAGCAAGAGTCGGCTCCGATTCCACTTTAATACTAAAATCATCTTCAATACTCTCAACTGCAAGAAAAAACAATTGATGCCTTCAGTTGACTAAACCTATTTCTGCCAACCTCCCAGTTTCGAGCAGCCATCGTGAAGTTACCAAAATCACTATTTATATGATTCACTTAATCCATACAAGTAGAGGTGTCAAAATTGAACTCAAGTGTAGGTGACCCAACTATAATTTTAAGGGTTGGGCTTAAGATGATTCAAAGTTGTGGATAATTTGAAGGAGGAGTCGGATGAGGGGTCAAATTTCAGCTTCTAGCGTGGAAAATTCTGCTAGTAACGAAGTTAATGACGGTCCAATTTTAGTTTGGGAATTGTATAGAGGTTGAGCAGAACAATGAGACAATGCATGTTCAGAAAAAGTATTGTGAAGGTAAAAAAAGAGTAAAAGAGGTGAACGATGTGCGAAAATTGAAAAGAAGATGCGTTTATATTGCATCTACCGCTAAGAATATAGTTAATAGCGATGACGATTTTGAGGATTTACCTCCTCAATTTCAGTCGAACAAATTGAAAAATAAAGTTGTGCCGGAGAAGAAGAAGTCAGGGAAGGATGCAAAGCCACGGAAGTGATTGGCGAACAATGTCATTCTACCGGAGAGTGGAGATCCGGTATGTGATAGTATTTTCAATCTATTTCTATGTGTTTTCTTAGTTAGTTGTTGCTTAGGACTTGTATACTGATTACTAACCTGCTTTGATATGTAGTTTTTGTAATTCATCATTAATTCAACTTTAATATGTAGTAATACATTTTTAATTCAAGTTTAATACATTTTACAGTTAATTGATTTATGATTAGTGAAAGTTAGTTCGACTAATTAAAATTGAAGTTAAATTTCTATTTATATGCAGGATCGTAAATTCTAGAAACATTCAGATGTTGTGTATATTGCGAGTAGGTAGTCATCTTACATTAATTATAGTGTCATCGACCAAATTAAAATCTCTTTATCCGAAAAACAGCTTGAGCTGTTTAGGAATACATGTTTTTGTGACTTTCTTTACCTTCCAAAAGTGAACATACAACTCCAACTTATTCATTGCCTTATGAATAAGGAGTTAAAACACACTCCAGATAATGTGTTTGCTATTGAAATACATGACAAAAAATTGGTTTTTAGTCTAAGAGAATTTGGATTAGTTATTAGCTTAAATTGTGTTAGTGATGACACTCCTGTCAATGTTCCAGATTCTAAGTTAGTTTGTTGAGAAATTATTTTCCAGAACAAATCACTGTTCAAAAGAGTCATCTACGTGAGTTGTTTCTAGCTAAAAAAATCATAGATGATGACTCCGTTGTTTCATTGGTTGTTCTCTTCTTTGTTAATGAATTTTTATTTTCCTATGAGAACAATGAACACCAAATTAGTAATAGATATTTTTACATTGTGGAAAGTGGACAATTCAATTCATATCCGTGGGGATTAAATGTCTACAAGGAGTTGCTTGATTCTGTGTGGCACGCGCTTAAATCAACCCATAAATACTATAGATTGGGTGGCTTGTCTCTTGCTCTTCAAATTTGGATATTTGATTGTTGTTCAAAAGTCGATGAAGATATAGCTATTCGGGTTTTTGATTCTATTCCAAGAATCTTGAATTGGAAGACAACTGTTGATAGTCCATGACAAAAATATATTGAGAAATATCTCTTCATGCCTACAAAAAAATAAGGTATTTGTACAAAGTTAATACATTTTATGACATTTTTTAGTTCAACTCAAGTTAATATATCTATTTTTATTTTCTTTATTTGATTTTTCAGTTTGAGAACATAGTGGCCGGTGAAGATGAAGTTTATAAATTCAGGCTTCTTGAACCTCGTGATTACAATGCTGAAATTTTAAAATTGGAGCCCAAAGAATCAAGTCATGGTCTAGACATGTTGACTAAGGAAGTTATAGAATTGAGAAAAGAACTTATAAAGGTATATAAAAACTTGACTTTAGGCTTGATTATTTTCAAAATTGTTATTTTAATATTTGTGTTATGTTTGATTATCTATTAGGCGAATGAAAACCACAAAGCACTTGAAAAGAAGAAAGATTTAGGATTTAATCAAATCAAAGAATTTGTGGTGAATTCTAACAAACAACTATTTGAGGATATTTCTTTGTTGTTTGCTAAGAGTGATGGTAGCAGCTCTGTTATCCGAAAAGCTGGAAACCATATAACAGGAAGGCATTTCAGATAACAGAGTTGCTACCATCACTCTTAACAAACAACAAAGAAATATCCTCAAATAGTTGTTTGTTAGAATTCACCACAAATTCTTTGATTTGATTCAATCCTAAATCTATCTTCTATTCAAGTGCTTAGTGGTTTTCATTTGCCTAGTAGTTAATCAAACAATACACAAATATTAAAATAACAATTTTGAAAAAAAACAAGCCTAAAGTCAAGTTTTTATATACCTTTATAAGTTCTTTTTTCAATTCTATAACTTCATTAGTCAACATGTCTAGACCATGACTTGATCCTTTGGGCTCCAATTTTAAAATTTCAACATTGTAATCACGAGGTTCAAGAAGTCTGAATTTATAAACTTCATCTTCACCAGCCACTAAGTTTTCAAACTGAAAAATCAAATAAAGAAAATAAAAATAGATATATTAACTTGAGTTGAACTAAACAATGTCATAAAATGTATTAACTTTGTACAAATACCTTATTTTTTTTGTAGGCATGAAGAGATATTTCTCAATATATTTTTGCCATGGACTATCAACATTTGTCTTCCAATTCAAGATTCTTGGAATTGAATCAGAAACCCGAATAGCTATATCTTCATCGACTTTTGAACAACAATCAAATATCCAAATTTGAAGAGCAAGAGACAAGCCACCCAATTTATAGTATTTATGGGTTGATTTAAGCGCGTGCCTCACAGAATCAAGCAACTCCTTGTAGACATCTAATCCCCACAGATATGAATTGTCCACTTTCCACAATGTAAAAATATTTATTACTAATTTGGTGTTCATGGTTCTCATATGAAAATAAAAATTCATTAATAAAGAAGAGAACAACCAATGAAACAACGGAGTCATCATCTATGAATTTTTAAGCTAGAAACAACTCACGTAGATGACTCTTTTGAACAGTGATTTGTTCTGGAAAATAATTTCTCAACAAACTAACTTAGAATCTGGAACATTGACAGGAGTTCCATCACTAATACAATTTAAGCCAGTAACTAATCCAAATTCTCTAAGACTAAAAAACAACTTTTTGTATTCAATAGCAAACACATTATCTGGAGTGTGTTTTAACTCCTTATTCATAAGGCAATGAATAAGTTGGAGTTGTATGTTCACTTTTGGAAGGTAAAGAAAGTCACAAAACATGTATTCCTAAACAGCTCAAGCTGTTTTTCGGATAAAGAGATTTTAATTTGGTCGATGACACTATGATTAATGTAGAATGACTACCTACTCGCAATATCCACAACATCCGGATGTTTTCAGAATTTACGATTCTGCATAGAAATTGAACTTCAACTTTAATTAGTCAAACTAACTTTCAGTAATCTTAATAAATCAATTAACTGCAAAATGTATTAAACTTGAATTAAAAATGTATTACTACTACATACTAAAGATGAATTACAAATACTACATATCAAACTAAGTCAGTAATAAGTATACAAGTCCTAAACAACAACTAACTAAGAAAACACATAGATATAGATTGTTCTTGATACTTCTCCGGGTAAAACCAGACTGCGCCTTGAATATCAGGTCTAGGCTAGAGCATCCCAGTTCTGACTTTTGAATCAAATGTCAAGCAGAATTTCAAATCCCGGAATAAATCTTGAGGAGTTGAGTCTGCAAAAGGTCTAGGCTTTGCTTGCACTACATATCTGATCTTGCAATGTGAGCTTCATTGAAATAGAACAAGCTTCAAGAAGTCTCATTATATTCAATTTGTACTTTAATGTAAAAGGGGTGTGAAGAGAGGTAATTCCAATAACAGCCTAAGTTTCTCAGTGGATATTTTAGACATTGTTACCCATTCTCAACTGGTTTTAGGTGGAAGAGTTTTCTCCACTGTCTGTCTTTGCTGGCATGGCAGAGATTCCCTGTTTTGCTTTTAGGACTCCCTTAGCTGTGCAGAATGTAGAGTAAAGAGAAGAGGAGAAGAGCTTATCCGATCTATCAGATGTAAATGTAAAATATTTTTAATTGGTTCGACCAAAATATACTCTGAACTTTGTGGGAAGACTAATAGATTGAGAATCCAACTTTAAATTATCTGTCAAGGGACCACCTCGATTGCATGTTGTGTTTTGATTGCCGTGTTTCATATTTTTGTATGGGAACTTCTATGGTGTTATACTCAAGAAGATTGTACTAGTTACCTCATTGTTGTTGCCCAATTTTTCTTCTTCATCTGCTGTAACACCTAATGATGGCATCTGGCTTTTAGTCAAATATCTGGCTTTCTTTTAGGCATTGCGGATCCTTCACATCATAGTATCTCTCATTATCAACTATCCCAAATGCCTTGGCTATAACTCTTAAAGCTCTATGTATTGTCTCTTAAGAGAAAGAAAAGCATAAGCTTGAAGAGAAGAACCCTGGAATGCTGCAGGAATTAGAGGTGGGAAAACCTAGATATCTTACTATGACTAGACCTGACAATTGACATTACTAATACCTAAAACTGGAAGTAGTTCTCCAGCTTAAAATAGTATGGAAATGTACTTGCTTTTAACTGTGGAATTAACAAATTTCTGTAATGATGTCATACTTGTGATATTCATAAAAAACCTTCCCGATTAAGTGTTTTTTGTCACTCAGTGCTATTCAGATGAACTAAATTTGTTGGTTTCCGTGTAAGTATCCATTTGCCTATGTTGGTAAATGATTTAAAGAGCCAAGCTTTGATTTATTATCTTTAATCTGATAGTTGTTCATTTATTAACTGGACAATTTGTTTCTTGCAATGGTCTTAGTGGTTATGGACAGTGAAAAATGGTTGTTTGCTGCAGGTATTTGGTTCAGCAGGAGTTATTGGAAATCCTATGGGGTTTGCAAGGAGCATGGGTCTTGGCCTCAAAGATTTCTTGTCAGCTCCTGTGCAAAGTGTTTTCCTGGTACCTTATGCATTATCTGCTCTTTTATCCTTCCAACTAGATGTAAACCCAGCTCTTTCTGCAGACTCGTGCAGGTTTATTAAAGGCATGGCACAAGGGACCTCTAGTCTTTTGAGTAACACCGTCTATGCCTTAAGTGATGCTGCCACCCAATTCAGAAAAGCTACCCACAAGGTACTTTTGCATCAAGCAATATTTTCAAATTTTGTATGTTATCTGACCCTCATATTAATTTACTTCATTTTGTAGGGTATCGTGGCATTTACTTTTGATGATCAGGCTGTCGGAAATATGGAAAGACAGCAGAAGGGAATATCATCCCATAGCAAAGGGGTGATAAATGAATTTTTTGAGGTATATTATTTTCAGTTCTTAGTCGCATGGGGATAGAGGCCTATTCACTTCCTCTTTTATTCCTTCGACTCTTCATGCCTTTAGAATACTATAGCTCCTTGGAGTCTCACTGTATCTCATGTGTGTCAAGACGTCACCGCTAAAGAAGGATTAGCATGTATTGACAGTTCATGTCTTGCAATTTTGATTCATTTCTTTTTTGCAATTCATACCTAAGAAAGGGTTGAAAGAAGACTTGCAGGGTGGCAAAAGAGGTATATGTCAAAAGAGGGAAATGAAGTGTTCATGTTGGTGTTTTTTAAAATGGGGCGGCACAAAAAGATTGAAAATGTCTCTCAATGGATTGAAATGACTTTCAATAATTTTATTAAGCAATGAGGGGCTTCAAATAGCCAACATAAAATACATAGTCTGCATAATTTAAAATTTAAACAACCTAAAATATCTCAACAACATAAACAAACTAACTAAAATTCAAAATTCAAATTTATTCAAACTAAATAACTTATTTTGCTAAAAGTTACTACAGTAACTAAAAGCAAACTTCAACACTCCTCCTTTGCTTTAGTTATTGCAATTGAAAAAAATGCTCCTTCTCAATTTTTTCTTTGGTAGTTGATGCTGGATTTTTTTCATTGTTTTTGAACTTGCAAAATTTCTTCTTTTTTCTTTTTCTTCTTTTGATTTTGTTCTTCAAAAACACATGTGATGGCATTGTCTTGTGTAGAAGTTTTTTTGAAAGTGTTTTAATTTGAACTTTTGTATGATTTGCAGAGAGAGGTTGTAAGGGTTTTTCTTCCATCCCAACCTCACATATCACATAGGTTTCAAAATATGGTTTTATTCTCACAGACCAAATTTGATAGTTTTCGTCTGTGAAAATTTGTGGAGCATTCAAAGAGAGCCTGCTGCTTGCCATTATTTTTGGTTAAAAATTGATTTAGAAAAGTCTTTGTGTTGAAAAAAACACGGCTTGAAAAGGTAGCCTTGATAGGTTAAAATGGGTAACCCTGATGGGTTAAAAAGGTAGCCCTTACTAGTTAAAAATGCATGGTAGTTCTTTGGAAGATTTCACAGATCCCTTAAGATCAATGAAGCTCTTGATACCACTGTTGGTGTTTTTTAAAAATGGGGCAGCACAAAAAGATTGAAAATGTCTCTCAATGGATTGAAATGACTTTCAATAATTTTATTAAGCATTGAGGGGATTTAAATAGCCAACATAAAACACATAATCTGCATAATTCAAAATTTAAACAACCTAAAATATCTCAACAACATAAACAAATTAACTAAAATTCAAAATTCAAATTTATTCAAACTAAATAACTTATTTTGCTAAAAGTTACTGCAGTAACTAAAAGCAAACCTCAACAGTTCATCAAGAGAACCCCGTTGAGTGTTCATCAAGTTGGTGCTTTATGTCCAAAAACCCGGGATAGGGAGTGGGTCACCTTCTTATAACATTGTCTGGTTGTTGTTTTGTTTTTTAGTAAATGTGAGAAATATAGGAGAAAAATATTACTGAATTGTATATCTACATTATTACACAGAGACTATTTATAGACATTATAATATAATTCTTTACCAAGTAGGATACTATATATTATTCCTATTCCTATTTTAAGTAGGATTGTGTATACCTATTCCTTTTCTAACACTCCCCCTCAAATTGGTGCATACAAATCATATGTACCTAGCTTGTTGCAAATGTAATTAGTACGAGGACCAGTGAGGAACTTGGTGAAGATATTGCAAGTTAACCACTTGATTTCACAAATTTTGTAACAATATCTCCTGAGAGTATCTTTTCTCTGACAAAGTGACTATCAATCTCAACGTGCTTAGTCCTGTCATGAAACACTGGATTTCATGTGATATGAAGGGCCGCTTGATTATCACACACATGTTCAATATGACCGATTTTTCCAAATTTTAGTTCTCTCAGCAACTACTTGATCCAAATTAGCTCACAAGTTGCTACAACCATTGCTTGATATTCTATTTTTGCACTAGATCGAGCAACCATTTTGTTTCTTACTCTTCCACGACACCAAATTACCTCCTACTAAAACACAATATTAGGATGTAGAACGTCTATTAGAGGGTGATCCTACCCAATCAACGTATGTATGTCCGATGATATGGTCATGGCCTTGATCCTCGAAAAGTAGTCCTTTATCGAGAGCTGACTTAATATATTACACAATACGAGTAACTGCATCCTAATGATTATCACAAGGGGAAGTGGAAAATCCTCTTTCAGTTGTGGTCTAATTGCGCTCTGTCGGTGAAAACCTCCTACTTCACAGCAAGAGATCGTATTGGTGCTATCTTATTAGGAGGTCGTAAACTAAGGGCTTAGAGCGTTATGCTCATCCAAGAGAAAGATTCCATCTCGTCTTTAAAGCAATGGTCTACGACTCCGCCACTTGCTTAGGTTAGGAGAGCTCCTTTCTCATTTTTGTTCTATCATTAAGAGAAGGATCATAAGCCTAGTCCCAAGTTAAACAACATAACACCCACAAGAAAAGAGATGTCAGGTGTAATTATTGTGAGATAATTCAAGTTTCCAACTTGTAGTCTATACCTTTCAGGAATACTAAGTGGCTCTCTTTGTCCTAGAAGGAATTTAACTTTTGGATCCATAGGAATGTCTATGGGTTAACATCCCAACATTCTTGTCTCCTTAGAATGTCTAACGCATACTTGCGTTGAGAAATAACAATATCGTATCTAGATTGAGCAACCTCAATACCTAGAAACTACTTCAGTCTACCGAGGTCCTTAGTCTGGAAATGTTGCTTCAAATTAGTGATACCATCTTGATCATTACCGGTGATAACGATATAATAAATGTAAATAACCAAATAAATACATAGATTTGGTGTTGAATGCTCACAAAACACAGAGTGATCGGCTCCATTACGAGTCATGCGAAACTCTTGAATTACTGTGCTGAATTTTTCAAACCGATCTCGAGGAGACTATTTCAGACCATAGAGTGACCTATACAATCAACATACAAGGCTATTAGACTCCCTTTGAGTAACAAAACTAGGTGGTTACTCCATATAGACTTCTCCCTCAAGATTACTAGATAGGCTGATGAAGAAGCCAATGACGAACGATAGCCATAGATAGAAAAATATGGATAGTCGCTATTTTATCCATGGGAGTGTAAGTCTCACTATAATCTCGCCCAAATATTTGCGCATACCCTTTGGCAACAAGGTGAGCATTTAGCCAATCAACCTGATCATCTAGACCAATTTTGATTGCATAAACCCAGTGGCAAGCAACCATAGATTTACCTATAGGAAGAGAGACAAGCTCCCAAGTGTCACGCCCCGAGCCTACACCCTGGGCGGGACTGACACTCGAGAACCATTGCTGGCCCCAAGCGAACCCTTGGCCTGACTTACTTACTCAGCGGAAGACTATATGCAATAAGAAAGGAATTCAAATGCTAAACAACTTAACTGTCTCAAACTGAACTCATAATGTTTTGAAAATAAACATTTAACTTAGCCAAAATGACAACTCAAATCTGAACATAAGTCAATAACAAAATGATGACGAATGAACTAACATCTGACTGACTATCTATGAAGCCTCTAAAACAACTGAGATGGATGTCGGGACAGGCCCACGACATCCTAAT
>NW_006239161.1:275972-280497 GCF_000226075.1 Solanum tuberosum
GATGCTGTTCCTAGTTACCTGTGTCTGCATCATAATCAGATGCAGGCGAACTGGCATCAGTACATTGAATGTACGAGTATGCGAGTTGGAATGCTAAACACAACCTAGGCTTGAAAAGAATCTAAAAGGAACTGAGGAACTTACCTGGCTCAACTCAACTCAACTCAACAACCCTGAACTCATTTCAATATAAAGCAGTTTAAAACAAGTGCAAATATAAAGAAAAGTTGTTTAAAACATGATGTCAACTCTGTGTGTATGCAAAGATTCAAATAACTCTGAGATGTATGCAAATAAACTGATGTATATAAAAATACAATGTATTGTTGTGGGAGTTTCTCTAACCGACAATAATCACATAAGAGCTATTGTGATGATACAACGATCTCCCTCACGTTGCCAGCGCATCCTATAGCGCATCCTATACCCTGCCAAGGGTATAGGACCTAACTAACTAAGTGGATCCACTAATCTATGCGAAAATGATTCATCTAAAAAGTATGACCCTTTTCTACCCATGATGGCTACATGGTTTATGGAGACGCGCCCATATCGGTGCTCAATACTACTCCCAAAATATGATACTAGCTCGTTATGTTTAAAACATACTTCTTTCTGTGATTTGAGATTAGTGCTCAAAAACTTAGTTCAAAGGCTATCTTGGAAATCAAAGTTTCCCCTCTTGCTTCATTTAGAAAGCGATTACTCTTTTCTGAAAACTAGCCGAAGGCTCTTTGGAAATCTCAGTTTCCGTTCTTATTTAAATGTGAAAACATTTTAAATCTCTTTGGGAATACTTAGTCCCCATATACTTTTTGAAGAAAAGAACTTCAACTTTATTCTTTACTGAACTCAAAACTCAAGTCTTAAAACCAAGTTAAAACGTTTGCAAAAGACTTTTGGAAAACTTTGAAGGACTTCCCTTGACTTGACTTTTGACTTCTCTTGACTTTGATCTTAACTGCTCTTGACTTGACTCCTAACTGGTCCTTGAATTGAATTATGGATTCAAGGATTTGTGATTTGTGATTGGAAAGATCTCATGATGTTTAGGAATGATTTTAGATAACTAAACATGAGAAAAGACCAAAAATCAATATCTGAGGGTGGGTTCGCGACGCGAAGAAGCTTTTAAAATTTAGTTTTGAAAATGACTTTTGAGGCAGAGGACTCCGTGACGGCTCCACGACACGAAACGAAAATTCCATTTCTGGGAACCAGCTTCGCGACGCGCCCCCACCTCCCAATTTCGTTCGCCGAAATTTCTTCTTCGTTTTTCAGCTCTAAACCCCCTAAACTCCATGGGTTCTTTTACCCAACACTTAGAATCGATTAAATGTTCAAAGTACATCAGATTCTACTCAAAATCGAACCTAAAATCACAGATTAGGATAAAACAACTCCTCAACGAATTCAACGAAACAAGAATCTAATGAAATTCAACAAACCCCATTCAAGAACTCAATTTCTAAGCTTTCAAGAACTTAAATTCGCTGAAATAAATCTTGATTGGCGCATGGGCGAATTAACCCAACGCTATGTGATCTCACATACCTTGTAGGGATCACCCCCGACGAAATCCACAAGCCAAACTCGACGATCTTGACGAATCTTGAACGTTCTTCTCCTTTTTCCTCTTTTCTCTTCTCTCAAAACCTTAACTCTTTTTCCAAAAGCGTAAACTGACTAAGTTCAATTTAGACCCCTAAGTAATTACCAAAAACGAATTAAAATAAAAGGGTAGGAAAAGACCAAACTACCCTTCAAAAATCCGGATTTGGACTTTCCTTAATCCAACAGCCCAACTTCCAAAGGGCATAACTTACTCATACGAACTCGGAATCGCGCAAACTCGGCGGCGTTGGAAAGATCATTCCAACCATATCTGGAAGTACACCTAACTCATCTTGAGCTAGGAGTTATGGCCGTTTGAAGTTGACCAAAAACTCACTTTTCCTAACCTAAACAAATTTTCAGATTTTCAATTCTTTCCAAAAATGACTATTTCCAATTCTTAGCTTCTTCCTTGCTATTTCAAATTGCGAGATGTTACACCAAGTACCATTCGTATGTAAAGCAGACATCTCATCAATCATAGCCTGCCTCCATCCAAAATGAGATTGTTTCACCTATAGTCTTAGAAATGGAAATAGAAGACAAAGAATGTTGCATTGGCAAATTTCAATGGGTTATCGGCGGAAAGGATTCTATCATATGGAAATACACTAGAGATGGAAGCCTTTTTGTTAACAAGCTATATATTAAGGAGGTGAAGGAGCATCCAGGTGGTAAGCTTGGCCCCTGGAAGTAGATTTGGAGGAACAAGGTGCCAACCAAGATAAAGTGTTTCTCTTGGTTGGTTGCCAAAAGAGCATGCTCCACACATGAGAAATTGAAAAGGAGAGGTTTCTATATTGCCTCTTGGTGCTCTCTCTGTAATGAGACTGAGGAAACCAACAACCACTTGTTCCTCCATTGCAGAGTGACAATACAATTGTGGATCCTTTTTTTGGGACTAACACATACAAAATGGATTATGCCTACTTAGGTGCTGGATCAACAGAGACGGGAGAAAATTTAAGAAAAAGTGGTGGAGTATAATACCATCATGCATTTGGTGGTCTATTTGGAAAGAAAGAAATAGCAGATGCTATTATAACAAAGCTAATTCAATAGAGAAAGTCAAATGGAACTGCTTGACAACTTTTTATTTTTGGTATAAAGAGGAAGGAATAGAAGAAGATGCACAAATTTTAGATTTTATAGGCAATTTGTAATCTAGTAGCCTTTTTGTTTTTTTTTCTCTTGTTGGAAACCAATTTTTGGAGGTCTCCATCATATCCTTAATGCTGAGGAATACAACATTATCTTTCTAAAAGAAAAGAAAGTATCGATGAAGATCAGGTAAATAACAACGATACCCTTTTTGAACTCAAGAGTAATCAAGAAAGACACATTTGAGAGCATGAAGGATAATTCATCTTTCTTTGTGGCTAAGTTATGAGCATGTTCTCCCAAAGACACGAGGGGGGATAGAGTTGAGATGTGACACATGTTCTCCCAATGCCTAAGGCAAAAAGTACGACATGATCATTTTCACTTCAAAAACATGTTTAATCCAACCCAAAACTTATCAACTGATTGAGGTTAAGCGTAATATCCGCTCAGCAGTTATTGGATCCAGGAAAGCAAGAATTATACACTCACACTCCACAGCCAAACTAGAAGAAATTTATTTAGGTGTGTGCACTATCAAGCAGAAATTTCTCAATATTCTGTACCTGACATCAGTATATTACTAAGAGGTCCAAAACACACAGTCCCCAAAAACCCTCTCTCTCCTACTTCCTAGGAGGGAGAAACACTTATCTTTCCGGTAGTCTTGCCGGGAACTACCACCTTTCCTTCACATCAACTGAGTTACCACCTTCTGTGGTACCTCAAAATCCCTTTTCTGTCCTCTTATACCTCTGCTATACCATGGGGGATAATAGAATATACTTCAATCAAGGATTCAAATCCTACGACATTACCAGATGGACTTCCAATCATGTCTTTTGGTATGACTGGGTAGAAAGAAGCAGAAACAAGATGAGTAGGATTACACTTAGTGAGAAGGTGATGGAATGGATTTGCTTCATCCTCAGGGAAGCCTCATCTGACCAGAAAAATTTAGTGAGAAGATGGCGATATAAGGACCAGGCAGCTGAGTTTTTTGGTACTAGGAAATATAATGCTCATGGGAGATACATGAGTATTCTGTCACTAAAGGGAGAAGACAGATCAGTTATCATAGTACCTGAATTAGACATTAATGCTGGGTGGAGGAGTGTGGCATTTAAGATACAAAGCTTTATTAAATGCATACCACAGAAGGAGTTGAAGATCAAGTCCCAAAAATGTGACATAAATGTCTCCTTTGCAAAGGTGGTTGAGGGCAGTAAATGGCAGAGCAGCAAATATGAGGCACCCACATCTAAGGACAAAAAGACTGAATCCGAGGTAATTGTCAAAAGCAGAGAACAAGGTCTGTTGGGAAGGTGCATTATTGGATTCTTTGACAAAAACAATGCAGAAAGGCCTACCTTGTCTGATGTTAGACAATGGTCTACAACAGTGTGGAAGAAGGCTTTTGGAGTCAATATATACGAGATGCTGGGTGGACACTATCTCTTCGAGTTCCCCAACAGGTATATGGCGGAACAAATCCTTCAAGGAGAATGGATATGGAAGAGAAACAAAATAAAATTAGAGTGGTGGAACCCATATGTAGGCTGTGAACCAACTACATACAAACCCAAATCCACTTGGATTAGGGTTATGGGTCTGCCTATGCATTTATGGACGGATGAGACCTTCAAGGAGATCGGCAAGCTCTGTGGTGGATGGTTGATGACGGAGGAGGAGACAGAACTGAGAAACCATCTCAAGTGGGCAAGGATCGAAATACGAGGTGATGGTCGGAGCATTCCAAGTGAAGTCTCTATTTCTAGAGATGGAACTAAATTCATAATTCCGATCTGGG